>NC_054484.1:109775810-110056485 GCF_017639515.1 Carcharodon carcharias | reverse complement strand
CTGTTTGGCTCCGTTCGGTACTGTTTGTCTCTCTTTGGTTCTATTTGGCTTGGTTTTGCTTTGTTTGCTTTGTCTGGTTCTCAGTGTTCTATGGCTCTGTTTAGCACTGTTTTGCTCTGTTTGGATCTGTACTGCTCTGTTTGCTTTTGTTTGCCTCTGTTTTGCTCTCTTTGACTCTGCTTGGTTCTGTTGGGCTTTGTTTGGCTCTGTGCAGCACTGTGTGGCTCTGTTTTGCTCTGCTTGGCTCTCTTTAGATCTGTTTGCCTTTGTTGTTCTCTATTTGGATCTGATCAGCTCTGTTCAGCTCTGTCTGGCTTGGTTTGGCTCTGTTTAGTTCTGTTTTGCTCTGTTTGGCTCTGTTTTACTCTGCTTATCTCTGCTTGGCTCTGGTTGGCTCTGTTCTGCTCTGTTTCCCTTTGTGTGCCTCTGCCTTGCTCTGTTTGGCTCTGTTTGGCTCTCTCCCTCTCTGTTTGGATCTGGTTGACTCAGTTTGGTCCAGTTTTGCTCTGGTTGGCTCCCTCTTGCTCCGTTTTGATCTATTTGGCTCTGTCCTGCTCTGTATGCCTCTGTTTGCCTCTGTTTTGCTCTGTCTGGTGCTGTCTGGCTCTGCCTTGCTCTGTTTTTCTCAGTTTGGATCTGGTTCAATCTGTTTAGCTCTGATTTGATCTGCTCGGTTCTCTTTAGATCTGTTCGGCTCTTGTTTTCTCTATTTAGATCTGTTCTGCTCTGTTCTGCTCTGCCTGGCTCTGTTTGGCTCTCTTTTACTCTGTTTGGCTCTGTTTTACTCTGCTTGTCTCTGTTTGGCTCTGCTTTGCACTGTTGCCCTCTGTTTGCCTCTGCTTTGCTCTGTTTGCCTCTGTTTGTTTCTGTTTTATTTTGGTTGGCTCTTTCTCACTCTGTTTGGATCTGGTGGAATCTGTTTGGTACAGTTCTGCTCTGGTTGGCTCTCTCGTGCTCCGTTTTTCTCTATTTAGATCTGTCCTGCTCTGTTTGCCTCTGTTTGCATCTGATTTGCTCTGTTTGGCTCTGTCTGGCTCTGACTTGCTCTGCTTTTCTCCATTTGGATCTGGTTGAATCTGTTTGGCTCTGTTTTGCTCTATTTGGCTCTAGTTAGCTCTGTTACACTATGTTGTGCTCTGTCTGGTTCTGTCTGTCTCTGCTTTGCTCTGTTTGGCTCTGTTGTGCTCTGTTGTGCTCTGTGTTGCTCTGTTTCACTCTGTTTGGTTTTGCTCTGCTCTGTTTTGCACTCTATTGCTCTGTTTGGCTCCGTTTGGTACTGTTTGTCTCTCTTTGGTTCTGTTTGGCTCTGTTTTGCTCTGTTTGCTTTGTCTGGTTCTCAGTGGTTCTATGGCTCTGTTTAGCACTGTTTTTCTCTGTTTGGATCTGTCCTGCTCTGTTTGTTTTTGTTTGCCTCTGTTTTGCTCTCTTTGGCTCTGCTTGGTTCTGTTGGGCTTTGTTTGGCCCTGTGCAGCACTGTGTGGCTCTGTTTTGCTCTGCTTGGCTCTCTTTCGATCTGTTTGCCTTTGTCTTTTTATATTTGGATCTGATCAGCTCTATTCAGCTCTGTCTGGCTCGGTTTGGCTCTGTTTAGTTCTGTTTTGCTCTGTTTGGCTCTGTTTTACTCTGCTTATCTCTGCTTGGCTCTGGTTGGCTCTGTTCTGCTCTGTTTCCCTTTGTGTGCCTCTGCCTTGCTCTGTTTGGCTCTGTTTGGCTCTCTCCCTCTCTGTTTGGATCTGGTTGTCTCTGTTTGGTCCAGTTTTGCTCTGGTTGGCTCCCTCTTGCTCCATTTTGATCTATTTGGCTCTGTCCTGCTCTGTATGCCTCTGTTTGCCTCTGTTTTGCTCTATCTGGAGCTGTCTGGTTCTGACTTGCTCTGTTTTTCTCCGTTTGGATCTGGTTGAATCTGTTTGGCTCAGTTTTGCTCTATTTGGCTCTGGTTGGCTCCGTTACACTATGTTGTGCTCTGTCTAGTTCTGTCTGTCTCTGCTTTGCTCGGTTTGGCTCTGTTTTGCTCTGTGTTCCTGTGTTTTGCTCTGTTTTGTTCCGTTCTGCTCTGTTTGGCTTGTTTGGCTCTGTTTGACTCTGTTTGGTTCTGTTCTGCTCTGTTTGGCTTGTATGGCTCTATTTTGCTCCTCTTGTCTCTGTTTGGATCTGCTTTGTACTGTTCTGCTCTGTTGCCCTCTGTTTGCCTCTGCTTTGCTCTGTTTGCCTCTGTTTGTTTCAGTTTTAGTTTGTTTGGCTCTTTCCCGCTCTGTTTGGATCTGGTGGAATCTGTTTGGTACAGTTCTGCTCTGGTTGGCTCTCTCGTGTTCCGTTTTGCTCTATATAGCTCTGTCCTGCTCTGTTTGCCTCTGTTTGCCTCTGTTTTGCTCTGTTTGGCTCTGTCTGGCTCTGACTCGCTCTGTTTTTCTCCGTTTGGGTCTGGTTGAATCTGTTTGGCTCTGTTTTGCTCTATTTGGCTCTGGTTGGCTCTGTTACACTATCTTGTGCTCTGTCTGTTTCTGTCTGTCTCTGCCTTGATTTTTTTGGCTCTGTTGTGCTCTGTGTTGCTCTGTTTGGCTCTGTTTGGATCTGTTCTGCTATGTTTGGCTTGTTTGGCCCTGTTTACCTCTGTTTGGCTCCGTTTGGTACTGTTTGTCTCTCTTTGGTTCTGTTTGGCTCAGTTTTGCTCTGTTTGCTTTGTCTGGTTCTCAGTGGTTCTATGGCTCTGTTTAGCACTGTTGTGCTCTGTTTGGATCTGTCCTGCTCTGTTTGCTTTTGTTTGCCTCTGTTTTGCTCTCTTTGGCTCTGCTTGGTTCTGTTGTGCTTTGTTTGGCTCTGTGCAGCACTGTTTGGCTCTGTTTTGCTCTGCTTGGCTCTCATTAGATCAGTGTGCGTTTGTTTTTCTATATTTGGATCTGATCAGCTCTGTTATGCTCTGCCTAGCTCGGTTTGGCTCTGTTTGGATCCGTTTTGCTCTGTTTGGCTCTGTTTTACTCTGCTTGTCTCTGTTTGGCTCTGCTTGGCTCTGTTCTGCTCTGTTTCCCTCTGTGTGCCTCTGCCTTGCTCTGTTTGGCTCTGTTTGGTTCTCTCCCTCTCTGTTTGGATCTGGTTGACTCTGTTTGCTCCAGTTTTGCTCTGGTTGCCTCTCCCTTGCTCCGTTTTGATCTATTTTGCTCTGTCCTGCTCTGTATGCCTCTGTTTGCCTCTGTTTTGCTCTGTCTGGCTCTGTCTGGCTCTGACTTGCTCTGTGTTTCTCCGTTTGGATCTGGTTGAATCTGTTTGGCTCTGCTTTGCTCTATTTGGCTCTGGTTGGCTCTGTTACACTATGTTGTGCTCTGTCTGGTTCTGTCTGTCTCTGCTTTGCTCAGTTTAGATCTGTTTTGCTCTGTGTTGCTGTGTTTGGCTCTGTTTTGTTCTGTTCTGCTCTGTTTGGCTTGTTTGGCTCTATTTGGTTCTGTTCTGCTCTGTTTGGCTTGTTTGGCTCTGTTTTGCTCTGTTTGGTACTATTTGTCTCTCTTTGGATCTGTTTGCTCTGTTTTGCTCTGTTTGGCTCTGTTGGGCTTTGTTTGGCTCTGTTCAGCACTGTGTGGCTCTGTTTTGCTCTGCCTTGTTCTCTTTCGATCTGTTTGGCTCTGTTTTTCTCTATCTGGATCTGTTCAGCTCTGTTCTGCTCTGCCTGGCTCTGTTTGGCTCTGTTTGTTTCTGTTTTGCTCTGTTTGGCTTGTTTGGCTCTGTTCACCTCTGTTGTGCTTTGTTTGGCTCTGTTTGTCTTGTTTGGATCTGTTTTGTTGTTTTTGGCTCTGTTTGTCTCTCTTTGGCCTGTTTGGCTCTGTTTAGCTCTGTTGTGCTTTGTTTGGCTCTGTTCAGCACTGTGTGTCACTGTTTTGCTCTGCTTGGCTCTCATTGGATCTGTTCAGCCCTGTTTCCCTCTATTTGGATCTGTTCAGCTTCGTTCTGCTCTGCCTGGCTCTGTTTGGCTCTGTTTGTTTCTGTTTTGCTCTGTTTGGCCTGTTTGGCTCTGTTTGCTCTGTTGTGCTTTGTTTGGCTCTGTTCAGCATTGTGTGGATCAGTTTTGCTCTGCTTAGCTCTCACTGGATCTGTTCAGCTCTGTTTTTCTCTATTTGGATCTTTTCAGCTCAGTTCTGCTCTGCCTGGATCAGTTTGGATCTGTTTTGCTCTGTTTGGCTCTGTTTTGCTCTGTTTGGCTCTGTTTTACTCTGCTTGTCTCTGTTTGGCTCTGCTTGGCACTGTTCTGCTCCGTTGCCCTCTGTTTGTGTCTGCTTTGTCCTGTTTGCCTCTATTTGGTTCTGTTTTAGTTTGTTTGGCTCTTTCTCACTCTGTTTGGATCTGGTGGAATCTGTTTGGTACAGTCCTGCTCTGGTTGGCTCTCTCGTGCTCCATTTTGCTCTATTTAGCTCTGTCCTGCTCTATTTGCCTCTGTTTGCATCTGCTTTGCTCTGCTTGGCTCTGTCTGGCTCTGACTTGCTCTGCTTTTCTCTGTTTGGATCTGGTTGAATCTGTTTGGCTCTGTTTTGCTCTATTTGGCTCTGGTTGGCTCTGTTACACTATGTTGTGCTCTGTCTGGTTCTGTCTGTCTCTGCCTTGCTCTGTTTGGCTCTGTTTTGCTCTGTGTTGCTCTGTTTGACTGTTTGGTTCTGTTCTGCTCTGTTTGGCACTGTTGTGCTCTGTTTGGCTCCGTTTGGTACTGTTTGTCTCTCTTTGGATCTGTTTCTGTTTTGCTCTATTTGGCTTGTTTGGCTCTGTTTGCCTCTGTTTGCCTCCGTTTTGCTCTGTTTGGCTCTGTCTGGCTCTGACTTGCTCTGTTTTTCTCCGTTTGGATCTGGTTGAATCTGTTTGGCTCTGTTTGCTCTATATGGCTCTGGTTGGCTCTGTTACACTATTTTGTGCTCTGTCTGGTTCTCTCTGTCTCTGACGTGCTCTGTTTGGCTCTGTTTGGTTCTGTTCTGCTCTGTTTAGCTCTGTTTGGTACTGTTTGTCTCTGTTTGGTTCTGTTTGGCTCTGTTTTGCTCTGTTTTGTCTGTCTGGCTCTAAGTCGTTCTCTGGCTCTGTTTAGCTCTGTTTTGCTCTGTTTGGCTCTGTCCTGCTCTGTTTTGTTTTGTTTGCATCTGTTTGGCTCTGTTTGGCTCTGTTGGGCTTTGTTTGGCTCTGTTCAGCACTGTGTGCTTCTGTTTTGCTCTGCTTGGAACTCTTTAGAACTGTTTGCCTCTGTTTTTCTCTATTTGGATCTGTTCAGCTCTGTTCTGCTCTGCCTGGCTCTGTTTGGCTCTGTTTGGTTCTCTTTTGCTCTGTTTGGCTCTGCTTTGCTCTGTTTGGTTCTGTTTGTCTCTCTTTGGCCTGTCTGGCTCCGTTTAGACCTGTTGGGCTTTGTTTGGCTCTGTTCAGCACTGTGTGGCTCTGTTTTGCTCTACTTGGAGCTCTTTGGATCTGTTTGCGTCTGTTTTTCTCTATTTGGATCTGTTCAGCTCTGTCCTGCTCTGCCTGGCTCTGTTTGGCTCTGCTTGGTTCTGTTTGGCTCTGCTTGGCTCTGTCTGCTCTGTTTACTTGAGTTTGCTTCTGTTTTGCTCTGTTTGGCTCTGTTTGTCTCTGTTGGGCTTTGTTTGGTTCCACTGGGCTTCATTTGGCTCTGTTCAGCACTGTGTGCCTCTGTTTTGCTCTGCCTGGTTCTCTTTTGATCTGTTTCTGTTTTGCTCTGTTTGGCTTGTTTGGCTCTGTTTAGCTCTGTTGTACTTTGTTTGGCTCTGTTTGTCTGGTTTGGATCTGTTTTGCTCTTTTTGGCTCTGTTTGTCTCTCTTTGGCCTGTTTGGCTCTGTTTAGCTCTGTTGTGCTTTGTTTGGCTCTGTTCAGCACTGTGTGCTTCTGTTTGGCTCTGCTTGGAGCTCTTTGGATCTGTTTGCCTCTGTTTTTCTCTATTTGGATCTGTTCAGCTCTGTTCTGCTCTTCCTGGCTCTGTTTGGCTCTGTTTGGTTCTCTTTTGCTCTGTTTGGCTCTGTTTGGTTCTATTTGTCTCTCTTTGGCCTGTCTGGTTCTGTTTAGACCTGTTGGGCTTTGTTTGGCTCTGTTCAGCACTGTGTGGCTCTGTTTTGCTCTTCTTGGAGCTCTTTGGATCTGTTTGCCTCTGTTTTTCTCTATTTGGATCTGTTCAGCTCTGTCCTGCTCTGCCTGGCTCTGTTTGGTTCTGTTTGGCTCTGCTTGGCTCTGTCCTGCTCTGTTTGCTTTAGTTTGCTTCTGTTTTGCTCTGTTTGGCTCTGTTTGTCTCTGTTGGGCTTTGTTTGGATCCATTTGGCTTTGTTTGGCTCTATTCAGCACTGTGTGCCTCTGTTTTGCTCTGCCTGGTTCTCTTTTGATCTGTTTCTGTTTTGCTCTATTTGGCTTGTTTGGCTCTGTTTAGCTCTGTTGTACTTTGTTTGGCTCTGTTTGTCTGGTTTGGATCTGTTTTGCTCTTTTTGGCTCTGTTTGTCTCTCTTTGGCCTGTTTGGCTCTGTTTAGCTCTGTTGTGCTTTGTTTGGCTCTGTCCAGCACTGTGTGGCTCTGTTTTGCTCTGCTTGGAACTGTTTGGATCTGTTTGCCTCTGTTTTTCTCTATTTGGATCTGTTCAGCTCTGTTTTGCTCTGCCTGGCTCTGTTTTGCTCTGTTTGGCTCTGTTTTGCTCTGTTTGGCTCTGTTTTTCACTGCTTGGCTCTGTTTGGCTCTGCTTTACTCAGTTCTGCAGTGTTTCCTTCTGTTTGCCTCTGCTTTGCTCTTGTTGGCTCTGTTTGGCTCTGTATCAGTCTGTTTGGCACTTTCACGCTCTGTTTGCATCTGTTTGACTCTGTTTGGTACAGTTTTGCTCTGGTTGGCTCTCTCTTGCTCTGTTTTGCTCTATTTGGCTCTGTCCTGCTCTGTATGCCTCTGTTTGCTTATGTTTTGCTCTGTTTGGCTCTGTTTTTCACTGCTTGGCTCTGTTTGGCTCTGCTTTACTCAGTTCTGCAGTGTTTCCTTCTGTTTGCCTCTGCTTTGCTCTTGTTGGCTCTGTTTGGCTCTGTATCAGTCTGTTTGGCACTTTCTCGCTCTGTTTGGATCTGGTGGACTCTGTTTGGTACAGTTTTGCTCTGGTTGGCTCTCTCTTGCTCTGTTTTGCTCTATTTGGCTCTGTCCTGCTCTGTCTGCCTCTGTTTGCCTCTGTTTTGCTCTGTTTGGCTCTGTCTGGCTCTGACTTGCTCTGTTTTTTTTTTCTCCGTTTGGATCTGGTTGAATCTGTTTGGCTCTGTTTTGCTCTATTTGGCTCTGGTTGGCTCTGTTACACTATGTTGTGCTCTGTCTGGTTCTCTCTGTCTCTGCTTTGCTCTGTTTGGCTCTGTTTCGCTCTGTGTTGCTCTGTTTGGCTCTGATTGGTTCTGTTCTGCTCTGTTTGGCTTGTTTGGCTCTGTTTTGCTCTGTTTGGCTCTGCTTCGTACTGTTTGTCTCTCTTTGGTTCTGTTCTGCTCTGTTTGATCTGTTTGGCTCTGGGTTGCTCTGTTTGGTTCTGTTTGTCTCTCCTGTGCCTGTTTGGCTCTGTTTAGCTCTGTTGGGCTTTGTTTGGCTCTTTTCAGCACTGTGTGGCTCTGTTTTGCTCTTCTTGGCTCTCTTTGGATCTGTTTGCCTCTGTTTTTCTCTATTTGGATCTGTTCAGCTCTGTTCTGCTCTTCCTGGCTCTGTTTGCCTCTGTTTGCCTCGGTTTTGCTCTGTTTGGCTCTGTCTGGCTCTGATTTGCTCTATTTTTCTCCTTTTGGATCTGGATGAATCTGTTTGGCTCTGTTTTGCTCTATTTGGCTCTGCTTGGCTTTGTTACACTATGTTGTGCTCTGTCTGGTTCTCTCTGTCTCTGTCTTGCTCTGTTTGGCTCTGTTTGGTTCTGTTCTGCTCTATTTGGCTTGATTGGCTCTGTTTTGCTCTGTTTGGCTCTGTTTTGCTCTGTTTGGTCTGTCTGGCTCTGATTGGTTCTGTTTGGCTCAGGTTAGCTCTGTTTTGCTCTGTTTGTCTCTGTTGGGATTTCTTTGGCTCTCTTCAGCACTATTTGGCTCTGCCAGGCTGTTTTGCTCTGTTTAGCTCTCTTTGGGTCTGTTTGGCTCTGTTTTGCTCTCTTTGGCTCTTCTCACTCTGTTTGGTTCTGGTTGACTCTGTTTGGCACCGTTTGTCTCTGGCTGGCTTTCTCTTGCTCTGTTTCGCTCTGTTTGGCTCTTTCCTGCTCTGTTTGCCTCTGTTTGCCTCTGTTTTATTCTACCTGGCTCTGTTTTGCTCTTTTTTTCTCCATTTGGATCTGGTTGAATCCGTTTGGATGTGGTTTGCTCTCTTTGGCTCTCTTTGGCTCTGTTAGGCTATGTTTTGTTCTGTTTGGCTCTGTCTGTCTCTGCTTTGCTCTGTGCTGTTCTGTCTGGATCTAATTTGCTCCGTCTTGCTCTATTTGGCTCTGTTTGGCTCTGTTTGATTCTGTTTGGCTCTGTTTTCCTCTGTTTGGATCTCTTCACCTCTGTTTTGCTCTGCTTGGCTCTGTTTCCCTCTGTTTGGCTCTGTTTTGCTCTGTTTGGCTTGTTTTTCTCTGTTTGGATCTTGTTGACTCTGTTTGGCTCTGTTTTGTTCTATTTTGCTCTGGTTTGCTCTGTTAGTCTATGTTTTGCTCTGTTTGGCTCTGTCTGTCTCTCTTTTGCTCTGTGTTGCTATGTTTGGCTCTGTTTTGCTCTGTGTTGCTCTGTTTGGTTCTGTTTGGCTCTTTATGGTTCTGTTTGGCTCTGTTTGTCTCTGTTTGTCTCTGCGTTGCTATTTCTGGCCCTGTTTGGCCCTGTTCTGCTCTGCTTGTCTCTGTTGGGATTTGTTTAGCTCTCTTCAGCACATATTGGCTCTGCCAGGCTGTTTTGCTCTGTTTGGCTCTCTTTGGCTCTGTTTGGCTCTGTTTTGCTCTCTTTGGCTCTTTCTCACTCTGTTTGGTTCTGGTTGACTTTGTTTGGCACCGTTTGTCTCTGGTTGGCTCTCCCTTGCTCTGTTTCACTCTGTTTGGTTCTGTTTAGCTCTGTTTTGCTCTTTTTGGCACTGTCCTGCTCTATTTGGCTTTGTTTGGCTCTGTGTTGATCCTGTTGGCTCTGTTTGGCTCTGTTCTGCTCTGCTTGTCTCTGTTGGGATTTGTTTGGCTCCGTTCAGCACTGTTTGGCTCTGTTTTGCTCTGTTTCGCTCTACCAGGCTCCTTTGTTTTGCCTGTCAGAGCCAGACAGAGCCAAACAATGTCAAACAGCGCCAGGAAGAGCGAGGCTGAGCCAGAAAGTGCCAAACAGAGCCAAGCAGAACCAATCCGAGCCTTGCAGAGCAAAGCAGAGCCAAACAGAACCTGTCAGAACCAACCAGAGTGAAACAGAGCCTGGCGGAGCCAAACAGAGATGGAAAGGGGCAAACAGAGCCAAACAGTGCCTGGTAGAACCTAACAGAGCCAAAAACAACCAAACAAAGCTAAACAGAGTCAAACAGAGCCTGCTAGATCCAACCAGAGCCAAACGGTGCCAGACAGATCCAAGTAGATCCAAACTGAGCCTGGCAGAGCCAAACAGAGCCAAACATAGGATAGAAGAGACTAGCAGTGTGAATTAAGGCCAGGCAGAGGCAAACAGTGATGGGGAAAGGCACATAGAGCCAAACTGAGCCTGGCAGAGCTAAGCAGAGCCAAACAGAGCCTGTCAGGGCCAGAAAGAGCAAAACAGAGACTGTAAGAGTCAGGCAGAGCCAGTCAGAGCCCGGCAGAACCAAACAGAGCCAAACAGAGCCTCGCAGAGCATTGCAGCACCAGACAGAGCCATACAGTGCCACACAGAGCCTGGTAGAAGCAAATAGGGCCTGGCAGTACTTGGCAGATCTAAAGAGAGCGAAGAAGAACAAAAGGCACCCTGGCAGAGCCAAACAGAGGCTGACAGAGCAAAGCAGACCCAAACAGAGCCAAAAAGAGACAGGCAGAGCTAAATAGAGCCCTGCAATGCCAATCAGAGCCTGGCAGAGCCAGACAGAGCCAAATAATGCCAAAAAAAAGCCAGGAAGATCCAAACAGAGGCAAGCAGAGCCTGGCAGAGACAAACAGAGCCAAACCTAGCCTGGCAAAGAAATGACAGAGCATGGCAGAGCCTGGCAGAGCCAGAAAGAGCCTGTCAGAACCAGCCAGAGCCGAACAGAGCCAAACAGGGCCAAAGAGAGGTGGACAGATCCAAACAGATCCTGGCAGCGCAAATGAGACCCTGGAGGACCCTGGAAAAATCAAGCAGAGCCTAACAGAGCCTCACGTAGCCAAACAGATTCAGGCAGGACCAAAGACAAACAAAGCCAAATAGAGACTGGCAGAGTCAAATACAGCCTGGCAGAGCCTGGCACAGCTAAACAGAGCCAGATGGAGCCAAATAGAGTGAAGAACAGCCAAACAGAGCTAAACAGACCAACCAGAGCCTGGCAGAGACATGTATACCCAAAGAGAGCAAATTAGAACCTGGGACATCCTGGCACAGCCAAACAGAGCCACACAGACCAGACAAAGCCTGGCAGGGGCAAAAAGAGCCAAACAGAGCCAAGCTATGCCACACAGAAACTGGCAGAGCCAAACAGAGCCTGGCAGAGATTGGTAGCACCTGGCAGAGCCAGACAGAGCCTGGCAGAGCCAAACAGAGCCTGGTCGAGACAAACAGAACCTGGCAGAGACACACAGAGCCAAACCTAGCCTGGCAGAGCCAGACAGAGCATGGCAGAGCCTGGTAGAGCCAAACCAAGCCTGTCAGAATGCAAAAGTGCCGAACAGAGCCTTGTAGAGCCAGTTAGGGCCACATACAGCATGGCGAGCCAAACAGAGCCAAACAGAGCCTGGCAGAGCCATAGAGAGCATAACAGATCAAAACAAATCCTGGCAGCACAAATGAGACCATGGGGGACCCTGGCAGAGCCAAGCAGAGACTAACAGAGCCTCGCATAGCCAAACAGAGTCTCACAGAACCAAAGACAAACAAAGCCAAATAGAGCCTGGCAGAGACAAACAGAGCCAAACAAAGCATCATGGAGCGAAACAGATCCTGGCAGAGTAAAATACAGCCTGGCAGAGCCTGGCACAACTAAACAGAGCCAGATGGAGCCAAACAGAGTGAAAGACAGGCAAACAGAGCCAAACAGACCAAACAGAGAATGGCAGAGACAAGTAGACCCAAAGAGAGCAAATTAGAACCTGGGAGATCCTGGCAGAGCATAACAGAGCCCCACATAGACAAACGGAGCCAAACACAGATAAACAGAGCCAAAAAGACCAAACAGAACCTAGCAGAGACAAAGAGAGCCAAACAGAGCCATGCTATGCCACATAGAACCTCGCAGAGCCAAACAGAGCCAATCAGAGAATGGTAGTGCCTGGCAGAGCCAAACAGAGCCTGGCACAGCCAAACAGAGCCAATCAGAACCAAACAGACCCAAACAGAGCAAAGCAGAGCTTGACAGAGCCAGGCAAAGCCAAACAGGGCCAAGCAGAGACAAACAGCCTGGCAGAACCAAACAGAGTAAACAAGAGTGAAACAGAACCAAACAGAGCTTGGCAGAGCCAAGCAGAGGCAAACAGAGCATGCCAGAGCCGAACTGAGCCTGGTAGAGACAAACAGATCCTGGCAGAGCAAAATACAACCTGGCAGAGACTGGCAGATCCAAAAAGAGCCAGACAGAGCTTGGCAGAGCCAAACAGAGTGAAAGACAGCCAAACAGAGCAAACAGAAAAAAACAGAGCAAACAGAGCCTGGCAGAGACAAGCAGAGACAAACAGAGACTGCCTGATACAGACAGCAACTGGCAGAGCCAAATAGATCGAAGCAGACCCCAACAGACACTCGCAGATCGAAACAGAGCCTAACGGAGCAACACAGAGACTAGCAGAGCGAAATAAGACCAGGCGGAGGCACACAGTGCTGGGGAGTGACAAACAGAGCCAGACAAAGCCTGGCAGGGCTACACAAAGCCAGACAGAGCCACAAAGAGCCAAACAGAGACTGTCAGAGTCCAGCAGAGCCACACGGAGCCTGGCAGAGCCAGAAAGAGCCAAGCAGAGCCTCACAGAGCATGGCAGCGCCAAACAGAGCCATACAGAGCCAAACAGAAACCTGGCAGAATCAAACGGGGCCTGGCAGTGCATGGCACCTTCTAAAAGAGCCAAGCAGAACAAAAGGGAACCTGGCAGAGCCAAGCAGATACTCACAGAGACATGCGTGCCAAACAGAGCATGGCAGAGCCTGGCAGAGCCAAAGAGAGCCTGCCAGACCAAAACAGATCCAAACAGAGCCAAACAATGCCAAACAGAGCCAGGATGAGCCATGCTGAGCCAAACAGAGCCTGGCAGAGCCAACAAGAGCCAAACAGAGCCAGGCAGTGCCAATCCGAGCCTGGCAGAGCAAAGCAGAGACAATCAGAACCTGGCAGAAACAAACAGAGCATGGCAGCGCCAAACTGAGCCAAACAGCACCTGTCAGAACCAAACAGAGCAAAATAGAGCCTGGCAGAGCCAAACCGAGATGACAAGAGCCACACAGAGCCAAACAGAGTCAAACAGAGCCTTGCAGATCCAACCAGAGCCAAATGTAGGAAAAAAGAGACTGGCAGGGTGAAATAAGGCCAGGCAGAGGCAAACAGTGATTGGGAGAGACAAACAGAGACAAACTGAGTCTGGCAGAGCTAAGCAGAGCCAGGCAGAGCCTGTCAGGGCCAGAAAGAGCAAAACAGAGACTTTCAGAGTCCGGCAGATCCAGTCAGAGTCCGGCAGAACCAAACAGATCCAAGCAGAGCCTCGCAGAGCAGTGCAGCACCAAACAGAGAATTGCAGTGCCAAACAGAGCCTGGTAGAATCAAATGGGGCCTGGCAGTACTTGTCAGATCCAAAGAGAGCCAAGCAGAACAAAAGGCAGCCTGGCAGAGCCGAACAGATACTCGCAGAGCCATGCATGCCAAACAGAGCCTGGCAGAGCCAAAGAGAGGCTAACAGAGCAAAACAGACCCAAACAGAGCCAAAGAGAGGCAAGCAGAGCTAGACATTGTCCTTCAAAGCCAATCGGAGCCAGGCAGAGTGAAACAGAGCCAGGCAGACCGAAACACAGCCTGGCAGAGCCAAACAGAGCCAAACAATCACAAACAGAGCCAAGAAGAACCAAACAGAGGCACACAGAACCTGGCAGAGACACACAGAGCCAGACCTAGCCTGGCAGAGCCAGACAGAGCATGGCAGAGCCTGGCAGAGCAAGAAAGAGACAGTCAGAACCAAACAGAGCCGAACAGTGCCTTGTAGAGCCAGAAAGGGCCAGCCAGATCCTGGCAGAGCCAAACAGAGCCCAACAGGACCTGGCAGATCCAAAGAGAGCCGGACAGATCCAATCAGATCCTGGCAGCACAAATGAGACCCTGCGGGACCCTGGCAGAACCAAGCAGAGCCTAACAGAGCCTCGCATAGCCAAACAGAGTCAGGCAGAATGAAAGACAAACAAAGCCTAATAAAGCTGGCAGAGCCAAACAGAGCCAAACAAAGCATCCTAGAGCAAAACAGATCCTGGCAGAGTAAAATACAGCCTGGCAGAGCCTGGCATAGCTAAACAGAGCCAGACGGAGCCGAACAGAGTGAAGGACAGCCAAACAGAGCCTAACAGACCAAACAGAGCCTGGCAGAGACAAGTAGACCCAAAGAGAGCAAATTAGAACCTGGAAGATCCTGGCAGAGCCTAACAAAGCCTAACAGAACCTCTCATAGCCAGATGGAGCCAAACACAGACACACAGAGCCAAACAGACCAAACAGAGTCTAGCAGAGACAAAAAGAGCTAAACAGAGCCAAGCTAAGCCACACAGAACCAGGCAGAGCCAACAGAGACAATCAGAGATTGGAAGTACCTGGCAGAGCTAAACAGAGCCAGTCAGAGCCAAACAGACCAAAACAGAGCAAAGCCGAGCCTGGTGACGCCAGGCAAAGCCAAACAGAGCCAAAAAGTTCAAGACAGAGCCAAAAAGAGCCAAACTGAGCCAAACAGATCCAAACAGAGCCAAACAGAGCCAAACATGGTGAAAGAAAGCCTGGTAGATGCAAATAGAGCCGATCAGAGCCAAACAGGGCCAAAAAGAGACTGGCGGAGCCAACCAGAGCCAAACAGAGCCAAACAGAGCTTGGGCGAGGCAGGCAGATACAAACTGTGCCTGGCAGAGCCGAACAGAGCCACACGGAGCACAAAAGAGACTTGTAGAGCCAAACAGGGCCAGTCAAAGGCAACCGGTGCAGGGGGGAAGTAAACAGAGCCAAACAGAGCCAGATAGAGCCTGGCGGCGCCACACAGAACCAAACAGTTCCTGGCAGAGCCAAACACAACATGGCAGAGTCTGGCAAAGCCAGACAGACAATAAGAGACCGGTAGGGCCTGGCAGCGTCAAACAGAGCCTAACAGAACCTGGCACAGCCAGACAGAGCCAAGCAGAACCAAACAGACACAAATAGAGCCAGGCAGAGCCTAGATGAGCCAAACAGAGCCAAAAAGAGCTAGACAGAGCCAATCAGATCCAAACAGGGACAAACAGAGACAAACAGAGCCTGGCAGAACCAAACAGAGCAAACTAGAGCCAAACAAAACCAAACAGGGCTAGGCAGAGCCAAGCAGAGCCAAACAGAGTGAAAGAAATCCTCGTAGATGCAAACAGAGCCGATCAGAGCCAAACAGGGCCAAAACGAGACTGGCAGAGCCAAACAGAGCCAACTAGAGCCAAACAGAGCCAAACAGAGCGTAGCAGAGGCAGGCAGATACACACAGAGCCTGGCAGAGCCAAATAGATTGAGGCAGAACCAATCAGAGACTGGCAGAGCCAAACAGAGCCACACGGAGCACAAAAGAGACTTGCAGAGCCAAACAGGGCCAGGCAAAGGCAAACAGTGCTGGTGGGAGCCAAACAGAGCCAAACAGAGCCAAATAGAGACTGGCGGAGCCGAACAGAACCAACCAGTTCCTGGCAGAGCCAAACACAACATGGCAGAGCCTGGCAGAGACAGACAGAGGCAGACAGGGCCTGTCAGATCCAAAAAGAGCAAAACAGAGGCTGCAAGTGTCTGGCAGAGCCAGACAGAGCCTGGCAGAGGCAAACAGCCAATCAGAGACTGGGAGGTCCTGGCAGAGTCAAACAGAGCCTAATAGAACCTGGCACAGCCAAACAAAGCCAATCAGAACCAAACAGACACAAATAGAGCCAGACAGAGCCTGGCAGAGCCAAACAGAGACAAAAAGAGCTAAACAGAGCCAAACAGATCCAAACAGACCTGGCAGAGCCAAACAGAGCCGAACAGAGCTAAACAGAACTTGACAGAGGCAAGCAGAGACAACCAGAGCCTGGCTGCTACAGACAGAGCATGGCAGAGCCAAACAGATCGAAGCAGAGCCCCAACAGACCCTCGCAGATTGAAAGAGAGCCACACAGAGCAAAAAAGAGTCCAGACAAGCGAAATAGCACCAGGCAGAGTGCTGGGGAGAGACAAACAGAGCCTGGCAGAGACGAACAGAGCCATACATTGCCAAACAGAGCCTGGAAGAATCAAATGGGGCCTGGCAGTGCATGGCAGATCCAAAGAGAGCCAAGCAGAACAAAAGGGACCCTGGCAGAGTCAAACAGATACTCACAGAGACATGTGTGCCAAACAGAGCATGGCAGAGCCTGGCAGAGCCAAAGAGAACCTGACAGAGCAAAACAGACCCAAACAGTGCCAGAAGGAGCTGGGCAGAGCCAGGCGGAGCCTGGCAGACCAAAACACAGCCTGGGAGAGCCAACCAGAGATGGAAAGATCCAAACAGAGGCAAACAGTGCCTGCTGGGGCATAACAGAGCCAAACAAAGCCAAACAGAGTCGAACAGAGCCTGGCAGAGCCAGGCAGTGCCAATCCGAGCTTGGCAGAACAAAGCAGAGACAAAAAGAGCCTGGCAGGGACAAACAGAGCATGGCAGAGCCAAACTGAGCCAAAAAGTTCAAGAGAGAGCCAAATAGAACCAAACAGAGCCAAACAGATCCAAACAGAGACAAACAGAGCCAAACAGGGTGAAAGAAAGCCCGGTAGATGCAAACAGAGCCGATCAGAGCCAAACAGGGCACAAAAGAGACTGGCAGAGCCAAAGAGGGCCAGGCAAAGGCAAACAGTGCTGGGGGGAGCTAAACAGAGCCAAACAGAGCCAAATAGAGCCTGGCGGAGCCACACAGAACCAAACAGTTCCTGGCAGAGCCAAACACAACATGGCAGAGCCTGGCAGAGACAAACAGAGGCAAACAGGGCCTGTGAGAGCCAAAAAGAGCAAAACAGAGGCTGTCAGATTCTGGCAGAGCCAGACAGAGCCTGGCAGAGCCAAACAGCCAATCAGAGACTGGTAGTGCCTGGCAGAGTCAAATAGAGCCAATCAGAACCAAAGAGACACCAATACAGCCAGAAAGAGCTAAACAGAGCCAAATAGATCCAAACAGAGTCAAAGAGACCAGGCAGAGCCAAACAGAGCCGAACAGAGCCAAACAGAGCTTGACAGAAGCAAGCAGAGACAAACAAAGCCTGGCTGATACAGACTGAGCCTGGCAGAGCCAAATAGATCGAAGCAGAGCCCAACAGACCCTCGCAGATCGAAAGAGAGCCAAACGGAGCAGAAAAGAGACTAGCCGAGCGAAATAAGAGAAGGCAGAGGCACACTGTGCTGGGGGGAGACAAACAGAGCCAAACAAAACCTGGCAGAGCTAAACAGCACCAAACAGAGCCTGTCAGAGCCACAAATAGCCAAACAAAAACTGTCAGAGTCTGGCGGAGTCAAACAGAGCCTGGCAGAGCCAAACAGAGCCAAGCACAGCCTCACAGAGCATGGCAGTGCCAAACAGAGCCATACATTGACAAACAGAGCCTGGCAGAATCAAACAGGGCCTGGCGGTGCATGGCAGATCCAAAGAGAGCCAAGCAGAAAAAAAGGGACCCTGGCAGAGCCAAACAGATACTCACAGAGACATATGTGCCAAACAGAGCGTTGCAGAGCCTGGCAGAGCCAAAGAGAGCCTAACAGAGCAAAACAGACCCAAACAGTGCCAGAAGGAGCCAGGCAGATCCAAGCAGAGCCTGGTAGAGCCTAACAGAGCTAAACAAAGCCAAACAGAGTCAAACAGAGCCTGGCAGAGCCAGTCCGAGCCTGGCAGAGCAAAGCAGAGACAAAAAGAGCCTGGCAGTGATAAGCAGAGCGAGGCAGAGCCAAACCGAGCCAAACCAAGCCAAACAGAGCCTGTCAGAACCAAACAGAGTGAAACAGAGCTTGGCAGAGCCAAACAGAGATGACAACAGCCAAACAGTGCCTGGTAGAGCCTAACAGAGCCAAAAAGACCTAAACAAAGCTAAACAGAGTCAAACAGAGCCTGGTAGATCCAAACAGAGCCAAACTATGCCAAACAGATCCAAGTAGATCCAGACAGAGCCCGGCAGAGCCAACAGAGCCAAACGTAGGAAAAAAGAGACCGGCAGGGTGAAATAAGGCCAGACAGAGGCAAACAGTGCTGGGGAGTGACAAACAGAGCCAAACTGAGCCTGGCAGAGCTAAGCAGAGCCAAACAGAGTCTGTCAGGGTGAAAAAGAGCAAAGCAGAGACTGTAAGAGTCCGGCAGATCCAGTCAGAGCCTCGCAGAGCATTGCAGCACCAAACAGAGCTATACAGTGCCAAACAGAGCCTGATAGAATCAAATCAGGCCTGGCAATGCTTGTCAGATCCAAAGAGAGCCAAGCAGAACAAAAGGCACCCTGGCAGAGCCAAACAGATACTCGTAGAGCCATGCGTGCCAAACGGAGCCTGGCAGAGCCTGGCAGAGCCAAAGAGAGGGTGACAGAGCAAAACAGACCCAAACAGAGCCAAAAAGAGTGAGGCAGAGCTAAACAGAGCCCTCCAAAGCCAATTGGAGCCTGGCAGAGCCAAACAGAGCCAAACAATGCAAAACAGAGACAAACAGAGCCTGGCAGAGCCACAGAGAACCTGACAGATCCAAACGGATCCTGGCAGCACAAATGAGACCCTGGGGAACCCTGGCAGAACCAAGCAGAGCCTAACAGAGCCTCATATAGCAAAACCGAGTCCGGCAGAACGAAAGACAAACAAAGCCAAATAGAGCCTGGCAGAGACAAACAGAGCCGAACAAAGCATGGTAGAGTAAAAGAGATCCTGGCAGAGTAAAATACAACCTGGCAGAGCCTGGCACAGCTAAACAGAGCCAGACGGAGCCAAACAGAGTGAAAGACAGCCAAACAGAGCTAAACAGACCAAACAGAGCCTGGCAGAGACAAGTGGACACAAAGAGAGCAAATTAGAACCTGGGAGATCCTGGCAGAGCCTAACAGAGCCCCACATAGCCAGACAGAGACAAACACAGACATACAGAGCCAAACAGACCAAACAGAGCCTAGCAGAGACAAAAAGAGCCAAACAGAGCCAAGTATGCCACACAAAACCTGGCAGAGCCAAACAGAGCCACCCAGAGAATGGTAGTGCCTGGCAGAGCCAAACAGAGCCTGGCAGAGCCAAACACTGACAATCAGAACCAAGCAGACCCAAACAGAGCAAAGCAGAGCCTGGCAAACCAGGCAAAGCCAAACAGGGACCGGCACACTTGGTCAACTTCAACGCACGTCATTTCACACTCGATCAGGTCAGGTGCGTTCCTTCCCCTGCCAAGGTAAAGATTCTGCCCATGATATTCGGTGTTCAATTTTCCCAAGCCTGTAAATAATCTTGGAAATCATTCCTGAATGTGCTACTGCACTGTTCATCAGCAACTTTGACTTTATAGATCAATTTCAATTGTAAGCATGCCTTCCTGCTTAATAACAACACATTTTGATTCTCTATTCTTGTAGAGTTGGTTTTCCAGGCAACTTTTCTTGGTGGAAACATTGAACTTTATTTACAAGACAGCTGCATCTACATGTCCACATCAAACTTCAAAACTAATGAATTCTCCTCTTGAGGTTCCCTGTGCTGCTAACTCCTTGGTTTATACAGATCATGTGATATTACAACATAGGTTATTCTTAAAGCTACAGTCTTCCATTTATCAAAACTATAATTACCACATTCGTCCCTCTTTACCTTTTCTGTACATTTTGTATTTACAAGAATATTTATCTTATGACATTACAATATTTACGCAGGTCATGAAATTACAAGTTCAACCTTTCAGGTGGTTTCCTGTTCCGTGTGGAAAGTTGTAGCTCCACAATTTCCAATTCTTTGGCAGGAACAACATTCCCTGGAGCCATATTAACATCAGGTACCTCATTAGGCCCAGGCAGTTCAGTGTCTTCCACTCTGACAGAGAGTTCGGACACGTCTATCCTTGGTTGAGCATCTTCAACCCGGAACCACAGGTTCAGCAATACTTACGGGTGGGACATCATTTTGTTGCGATATCTCCCTTCTTCTTAAATGATCCACATGCTGACGGGTGATCCGTCCCTCCACTTTCACGTGGTATGACAGTGGTCCGGTCACAGAGCTTACTTTACCAGGTAACCACTTTGGTTCTCCACCGAAATTCCTCACATATACTGCTTCCCCAACAGTAACTTGTCAATCCCCACTATGCAAACCATGAGTTGCTTTTTGGTTCCCTTGACTTTTCTCCACCTTCCCCTCAAGTTTGGGAAGCATCAAACTTAGTCTTGTTCGAAGACGACGCCTCATCAGGTGTTGCACCTGTAGTAGTGTTGGGGGGATTTCCTGTGGTGAAATAGAAAATGAGCAAGTTTCGTTTCCAACAATTTACCTGTTAATTTTTTCATTCCCACCTTAAAAGTTTGTACTGTTCTTTCCACCAGTCCACTAGATGATGGATGGTACAGTGCAGTCTTCCCGTGGTTGATACCATTCAGACTGACAAATCTTTGAATTTCAGCATTAGTAAGTGCAATGTGGTTACCTAAGATGATGGCTTCTGGAAATCCATGAATTTTGGTGTAGTTTTTCTACAGTAGCACCTGACATTGGTGACTTAATCTCAAAAACATCTAACCACTTGGCATGAGCACCTATAATCAGTAGAAACATGGTTCCAAGAAAAGGACCGATGTAATCTATGTGCAATCATACCCAGGGTCTACCAGGCCATCCCATAGTTGTAATGGGGCTGCTGTTGCCAGCTTTTGTAGCTGTTGGCGCACAGTGTTTAACCACCTTCTCAATATCGCCATTCTTTCCCGGCCACTAAAGGTAACTTTGTGCTATCATCTTCATTCTGGAGATTGCTGGATGGGCATTGTATAACTCTACTAAGAGTGGTTCCCTTCCTTGTGAAGGAACTACTACACGTGCACCCCATATTAGGATACTATCTTGACCTGTCATTTCGTGTCTTTGGTTGAAAAGTGGCTTCAATTCATCAGGGACTGGCTCCTGGGACCATCCATGTTACACTTGGTCTCTCACTCAAGACAGGACTCAATCAAAATCCGTCCAGTTTCTTATCTGCCTGGCACAGGCGAGTGAGGAATCCAGGAAATTCATCACTAATACAAGCTCTTAGGGATCGGGACCTGATCATTATTCTCTTGCAAAGAAAGGAAACTTAGAGCATCAGCATTGGCTATATGAATCCCTGGTCTGTGCACAAAGGTGTATTCATTTGCTGCTATAATAAAAGGAGTGTTTGGGTCCTTGGACACTGAGGAGGGGGGAAGTGAAGGGGCAGGTGTTGTACCTTCTGAGGTTGCATGGGAAGGTGGCGTGGGAGGGGGTTGAGGTGTAGGGGGTGATGGAGGAGTGGACCAGGGTGTCCCGGAGGGAATGACCGCTGTGGAATGCCCCCTGGGGGGTGGTGAAGGGAAGATGTGTTTGGTGATGGCATCATGCTGGAGTTGGCAGAAATGGCAGAGGATGATCCTTTGAATGCGGAGGCTGGTGGGGTGATAAGTGAGGACAAGAGGGACCCTATCATGGTTCTGGGAGGGAGAGGAAGATGTCAGGGCGGATGCTTGGGAGATGGGCCGGACACGGCTGAGGGCCCTGTCAACCACCATGGGGGAAAACCATGGTTAAGGAAGAAGGAGGACATGTCAGAGGAACTGTTTTTAAAGGTAGCATCATCGGAACAGATGCGACGGAGGCGAAGGAACTGAGAGAATGGGATGGAGTCCTTACAGGAAGTGGGGTGTGAGGAGCTGTAGTCGAGGTAGCTGTGGGAGTCGGTAGGCTTGTAATGGATATTGGTGGACAGTCTATCACCAGAGATTGAGACAGAGAGGTCAAGGAAGGGAAGGGAAGTGTCAGAGATGGACCACGTGAAAGTGATGGTGGGGTGGAGATTGGAAGCAAAATTAATAAATTTTTCCAAGTCCCGACGAGAGCATGAAGCAGCACCGAAGTGATCATCGATGTACCGGAGAAAGAGTTGTGGAAGGGGGCCGGAGTAGGACTGCAACAAGGAATGTTCCACATACCCCATAAAGAGCCAGGCATAGCTGGGGCCCATGTGGGTACCCATAGCCACACCTTTTATTTGGAGGAAGTGAGAGGAGTTGAAGGAGAAATTGTTCAGCGTGAGAACAAGTTCAGCCAGACGGAGGAGAGTAGTGGTGGATGGGGATTGTTCGGGCCTCTGCTTGGGGAAGAAGTGGAGGGAGCCCAGCATCCGCAGTATTTTGCTTTTATCTTCATGCAGCTTTAGTCGTGAATGGCTGAATCTCATTTAAAACAGCATTTAAAAAGCCCAGCTCAGGCCTTATATGATCTTTAAGAAAATATTCTGATTTGCTTTTTTTAGACCAAACATCACAATTCCCCACTTTGAGCATGAGGATTACACAAATAATGCAATCGGAGGGCGGAGGGGGGGGATTGACAAGACCTGGAGGCGGAGGTAGAGGCGGAGGAGGCGGGGCTGCGACTGGATTGACAGAAGGAGGGGCGGGGCTGCGGCTTGATGGACGGCAGGGGGCGGGGCTGCGGCTGGATGGACAGCAGGGGGCGGGGCTGCGGCTGGATTGACAGCAAGGGGCGGGGCTACAGCTGGATTGACCGCAGGGGGCGGGGCTGCGGCTGGATGGACTGCAGGGGGCGGGGCCGCGGCTGGATGGACAGCAGGGGGCGGGTCCGCGGCTGGATGGACAGCAGGGGGCGGGTCCGCGGATGGATGCACAGGGGGTGGGGCGGGGCTGGATTGACAGGAGGAGGGGCGGGGCCGCGGCTGGGTGGACAGCAGGGGGCAGGGCCGCGGCTGGATGGACAGGAGGAGGGGCGGGACGGGGCTGGATTGACAGCAGGGGGCGGGGCCGCGGCTTGATGGACAGCTGGGGGCGGGGGCAGGGCTGCGGCTGGATTGACAGGAGCAGGGGCGGGGCCGGCTGCGCCTGCGTCGCTGGGCGGTGTCCGATGGTGGGCGGGGCCGCGGCTGGATGGACAGGGAGCGGGGCGGGACCGGCTGCGCCTGGGTCGCTGGGTGGTGTCAGATGGTGGACGGGGCCGCGGCTGGATGGACAGCAGGGGGCGTGGCTGCGGCTGGATGGACAGCAGGGGGCGGGGCCGCGTGTGGATTGACAGCAGGGGGCGGGGCGGGGCTGGATGGACAGCAGGGGGCGGGGCCGCGGCTGGATTGACATGGAGCGGCGCGGGGCGGGGCCGGCTGCGCCTGGGCCGCTGGGCGGTGTCAGATGGTGGGCGGGGCTGCGGCTTGATGGACAGAAGGAGGGGCGGGGCCGACTGCGCCTGGGTCGCTGGGCGGTGACAGATGGTGGGCGGAGACGCGGCTGGATGGACAGGGGGCGGGGCGGGGCTGGATGGACAGCAGGGGGCGGGGCCGCGGCTGGATTGACAGGAGGAGGAGCGGGGCTGCTGCTGGTGGACAGCAGGGGTCGGGGCTGCGGCTGGATGGACGGGAGGAGGGGCGGGGCCGGCTGCGCCTGGGTCGCTGGGCGGTGACAGATGGTGGGCGGGGCCGCGGCTGGATGGACAGCAGGGGGTGGGGCCGCGGATTGATGGACAGGGGTGGGGCCGGCTGCGCATGGGTCGCCGAGCGGTGTCAGATGGTGGGCGGGGCCGCGGCTGGATGGACAGCAGGGGGCGGGGCCGCGGCTGGATGGACAGCAGGGGGTGGGGCCGCGGATTGATGGACAGGGGGCGGGGCGGGGCCGGCTGCGCATGGGTCGCCGGGCGGTGTCAGATGGTGGGCGGGGCCGCGGCTGGATGGACAGCAGGGGGCGGGGCCGCGGCTGGATGGACAGCAGGGGGCGGGGCCGCGGCTGGATGGACAGCAGGGGGCGGGGCCGCGGCTGGATGGACAGCAGGGGGTGGGGCCGCGGATTGATGGACAGTGGGCGGGGCAGGGCCGGACTGATGGTGGGCGGGAGCGGTTGAGAGCGGAGCCCGGACGCAGGGTTTCAGTCGGCGCCGCAATGCCGAACATTGTTCTGTTCAGCGGCAGCTCCCACCAGGACCTGTCACAGCGGGTGGCCGACAGGCTCGGCCTGGAGCTGGGCAAAGTGGTGACCAAGAAATTCAGCAACCAGGAGACATGGTGAGTGTGGGCCCGGGGCCCGGGGGTGTGAGGTCCGGGGTCTGGAGTCCGGGGCCCGGGGGTGTGAGGTCCGGGGTCTGGAGTCCGGGGCCCGGGGGTGTGAGGTCCGGGGTCTGGAGTCCGGGGCCCGGGGGTGTGAGGTCCGGGGTCTGGAGTCTGGGGCCCGGGGGTGTGAGGTCCGGGGTCTGGAGTCCGGGGCCCGGGGGTGTGAGGTCCGGGGCCCGGGGTCTGGAGTCTGGGGCCCGGGGGTGTGAGGTCCGGGGCCCGGGGTCTGGAGTCTGGGGCCCGGGGTGTGAGGTCCGGGGCCCGGGGGTGTGAGGTCCGGGGCCCGGGGTCTGGGGTGTGAGGTCCGGGGTCTGGGGTGTGAGGTCCGGGGCCCGGGGTCTGGGGTGTGAGGTCCGGGGCCCGGGGCCCGGGGGTGTGAGGTCCGGGGCCCGGGGGTGTGAGGTCCGGGGCCCGGGGGTGTGAGGTCCGGGGCCCGGGGTCTGGGGTGTGAGGTCCGGGGCCCGGGGTGTGAGGTCCGGGGTCTGGGGTGTGAGGTCCGGGGCCCGGGGTGTGAGGTCCGGGGCCCGGGGTGTGAGGTCCGGGGCCCGGGGTGTGAGGTCCGGGGCCCGGGGTGTGAGGTCCGGGGCCCGGGGTGTGAGGTCCGGGGCCCGGGGTGTGAGGTCCGGGGCCCGGGGTGTGAGGTCCGGGGCCCGGGGTGTGAGGTCCGGGGTGTGAGGTCCGGGGTGTGAGGTCCGGGGCCCGGAGTCTGGGGCCCCGGGCCCCGGTGTCTGGGGCCCCGGTGTCTGGGCTCTGGAGTCTGGGGCCCGGTGTCTGGGCTCTGGGGACTGGGGTCTGGGCTCTGGGCACTGGGGACTGGGGTCTGGGCTCTGGGGACTGGGGTCCGGACTGGGGACTGGGCTCTGGTGTCTGGGCTCTGGTGTCTGGGCTCTGGGGACTGGGCTCTGGGGTCTGGGGCTCTGGGGTCTGGGGCTCTGGGGTCTGGGGCTCTGGTGTCTGGGGCTCTGGTGTCTGGGGCTCTGGTGTCTGGGGCTCTGGTGTCTGGGGCTCTGGTGTCTGGGGCTCTGGTGTCTGGGCACTGGTGTCTGGGCACTGGGGACTGGGGTCCGGACTGGGGACTGGGGTCCGGACTGGGGTCCGGACTGGGGTCTGGTGTCTGGGCTCTGGTGTCTGGGCTCTGGTGTCTGGGCTCTGGGGACTGGTCTCTTGGGACTGGTCTCTTGGGACTGGGCTCTTGGGACTGGGCTCTTGGGACTGGGCTCTTGGGACTGGGCTCTTGGGACTGGGCTCTTGGGACTGGGCTCTTGGGACTGGGCTCTTGGGACTGGGCTCTTGGGACTGGGGACTGGGGTCTGGGGCTCGGGGTCTGGGGACTGGGGCCCGGGCTCTGAGGTCTGGGGCCCGGGCTCTAAGGTCTGGTGTCTGGGGCCCGAGCTCTGGGGCCCGGGCTCTGGGGTCTGGGCTCTGGGGTCCGGGGTCTGGGGTCTGAGGCCCGGGCTCTGGGGTCTGGGGCCCGGGCTCTGGGGTCTGAGGCCCGGGCTCTGGGGTCTGAGGCCCGGGCTCTGGGGTCTGAGGCCCGGGCTCTGGGGTCTGAGGCCCGGGCTCTGGGGTCTGAGGCCCGGGCTCTGGGGTCTGAGGCCCGGGCTCTGGGGTCTGAGGCCCGGGCTCTGGGGTCTGGGGCCCGGGCTCTGGGGTCTGAGGCCCGGGCTCTGGGGTCTGAGGCCCGGGCTCTGGGGTCTGGGGCCCGGGCTCTGGGGTCTGGGGCCCGGGCTCTGGGGTCTGGGGCCTGGGGTCTGGGGCCCGGGCTCTGGGGTCTGGGGCCCGGGCTCTGGGGTCTGGGGCCCGGGCTCTGGGGTCTGGGGCCCGGGCTCTGGGGTCTGGGGCCCGGGCTCTGGGGTCTGGGGCCCGGGCTCTGGGGTCTGGGGCCCGGGCTCTGGGGTCTGGGGCCCGGGCTCTGGGGTCTGGGGCCCGGGCTCTGGGGTCTGGGGCCCGGGCTCTGGGGTCTGGGGCCCGGGCTCTGGGGTCTGGGGCCCGGGCTCTGGGGTCTGGGGCCCGGGCTCTGGGGTCTGGGGCCCGGGCTCTGGGGTCTGGGGCCCGGGCTCTGGGGTCTGGGGCCCGGGCTCTGGGGTCTGGGGCCCGGGCTCTGGGGTCTGGGGCCCGGGCTCTGGGGTCTGGGGCCCGGGCTCTGGGGTCTGGGGCCCGGGCTCTGGGGTCTGGGGCCCGGGCTCTGGGGTCTGGGGCCCGGGCTCTGGGGTCTGGGGCCCGGGCTCTGGGGTCTGGGGCCCGGGCTCTGGGGTCTGGGGCCCGGGCTCTGGGGTCTGGGGCCCGGGCTCTGGGGTCTGGGGCCCGGGCTCTGGGGTCTGGGGCCCGGGCTCTGGGGTCTGGGGCCCGGGCTCTGGGGTCTGGGGCCCGGGCTCTGGGGTCTGGGGCCCGGGCTCTGGGGCTCTGGGGCCCGGGCTCTGGGCTCTGGGGCCCGGGCTCTGGGCTCTGGGGCCCGGGCTCTGGGCTCTGGGGCCCGGGCTCTGGGCTCTGGGGCCCGGGCTCTGGGCTCTGGGGCCCGGGCTCTGGGCTCTGGGGCCCGGGCTCTGGGCTCTGGGGCCCGGGCTCTGGGCTCTGGGGCCCGGGCTCTGGGCTCTGGGGCCCGGGCTCTGGGCTCTGGGGCCCGGGCTCTGGGCTCTGGGGCCCGGGCTCTGGGGACTGGGGCCCGGGCTCTGGGGACTGGGGCCCGGGCTCTGGGGACTGGGGCCCGGGCTCTGGGGACTGGGGCCCGGGCTCTGGGGTCTGGGGCCCCGGCTCTGGGGTCTGGGGCCCCGGCTCTGGGGTCTGGGGCCCCGGCTCTGGGGTCTGGGGCCCCGGCTCTGGGGTCTGGGGCCCGGGCTCTGGGGTCTGGGAACTGGGGCCCGAGCTCTGGGGTCTGGGCCCCGAGCTCTGGGGTCTGGGCTCTGAGGTCTGGGGTTTGGGTCTGGGTGGGGGTGGTAGAGGTTTGAACCTGGGGCCCCGCTGTCATTTTAGTGCAAAAGCCCTGGTCCCTGTGGTCTGTTGGGGGGGGGATCGGGAATATGAGCCCTCACCGGGTGAGCAAGTTACTCAGAGACTTAGTGTTCTGCCGTCTGTCACACACACTAAGCTCTCAAACCTGAGTGTATCTTATACCGCCCTTAGTAACCAGACCTTACTGCCATGTGGAGACCGCCCTGTATTTTTCCAGGTCAGGGGGGTAAAGGGCTTTTCAAGGTAACTAGCCCATGCTCTCCTTTGTGCCTGGGCAGGGCTGTCCATCTGTTCTCTTGCCAACTCTGTCAGCAGAGAGTTTACTGCTTATCTCACTGGCTGGCAAGAGTTGAACCAGTGCTGCTCCATTATTTCAGCCCCGAGTAAGGATGCTACCTTTAGCCTTGATGCTGAGTTAGGGGAGGAAAGACAGTTTGGTTTCTGCCCCTGAAGATCTCCCTGCTAGAAGTGTGTATTGTGTCTGTTCATGGAGCATATCATGAGATATTTTGGGGACTGGTCAAGTTATTTGAAATAACTTGCTGATCAATAACAGTGATGATCAAGGCTCATAAATCAGTACCTGGACCAGTGCAAGTGGGCCTGCGTACCAGGCAAGGTGTCTAACTACACAAGAGGGATGGGTGGCGGGGATGATTGTTAGTTCAGGAGAGGTGAAATGTGAAACAATTTGCTCTCATTTGCAATATCTACTTCTATATTCATCAAGGTGCATTGGGGAGGGAGAGTGGGCGGGTGGGGAGCAGGAGGCGGTGGGTTGCTGGGACATGAACTAGTTTTCACTCATTTTACAATACCTACTTCCATCGTCCTTACACTGTGCCTTCAGCCACGTAAGCTATGCAGTTTGGAATTCTCTCCCTGAACACACTGTGTCTCTACCTCCTTTAAGACTGATTAAAATGCATCTCTTTGACAGCTGTAGTCATTCCTTCTAATCCCTTGGCATCGGTTTTTGAATGATCATAGTTCCATGAATAGCCTATGTTAAAGATGTAATTGGAATATACCTATTGTGGAAGATACCTATTGGAGATATAATTGGAAGTTTTGTTTTGCAGGATCTGTAAATACACCAGTTGAATTTTAAGGTTGAAGAGAGAAATTGACCTGATCATTCTGACCAAAATAGGCCTGTAAACCTAGAAGCTTATAAGCAGAAATAAGAGGGTGCAATGGGAGATTGTTCATCCAACCTTTGATCGGCTGGTTGACCCAACTGTTTGGACTATAGGTCATTTTCTTTATAGGAATAATATTTCTTGTGCAGTAAAATGAAATTAATGCTTGATGAATCACATGAATTATTACTTCATCCAAAGTTATAATTCTCATTGCTTGGAAGTAAGGTGTCCTACTATAGCTCCAGCGTGTTTGAGGAAAAACTGTATATGTAATTTAAGATAACAGTATTGGGACTTTCAGATTAAAGATAACAGTATCGGGACTTTCACATTGGGGCAATGGGTTTCTCAGCTTACTAGTTCTAGAATAATAACTTGTTTACTCATCTGCACCTCGAACCAGGTTTAACAATAAAAGAGATCTATACATAAACAATTTGGGAATTGGTTAAATTCGTCTGAGAAGTCTGTACAGTTTAAGGATGACACTGAACCAAAAGTTGCACAGTGATTGGTGGAAAAGGTTAAGAACATTAGAGGATTCCTAATCAAAAGGGAACCCATTATATGCGATCCAATGGTACTATTTTGAAGAACAGAGAGTTCTCTGTGGTGTCCTGGCCAATATTTATCCTTCAATCAATGCTGCTGAAACAGATTATCTGCTCATAATGTTTGAGGGACATTGTTGTTTGCAAATTGACTGTCATGTTAACTACATTACAGCAGTAACTATAGTACTTCATTGACTACTAGGCATTTAGGGATGTCCACAGGTCATGAAGGAAGTTATGTAAATTCAGATCTCTCTTTCGTTCTTGTCATTTAGCTACTCAAAACTGTGAGGAGGGGCAGTGATAGACTTCAAGAGGACATAGATAAGCTGGTGGAATGGGCCAACACATGGCAGATAAAATTTGACCCAAAGTGCAAAGATGACTTTTGGTAGGAAGAACGAGGAGAGATAATATAAACTAAAGGGTACAATTCTAAAGGGGATTCTTGTTCAGATAGGCCTGCGGGTATATGTGTACAAATCAGTGAAGGTGGCAGCGCAGGTTAAGAAAATGGTTAAAAATTATTTGGGATCTTGGAAATTATACAGAATCCTGGGCTTTATAGTTAGAGGCATTGAACACAACTGGAAAGTTATGGTGAACCATTATAAAACACTGGTGCAATCTCACTTGGAATGTTGTGTCCAATTCTGTGTGAGCACCACACATTAGGGAGGATATGAAGATTTTAGAGGAGGGTGAAAGAAGATTTACGAGGATTGCTTCAGGAATGAGGGATTTCAGTTATGTGGATAGATTGGAGGAGCTGGGGTTGTTCTCCTTGGAGAGAGGTTGGGAGCAGATTTGATAAAGGGTGTTCAAAATCATGAGTGATCTGGCAGTTGATAGGAAGAAACTATTCCCATTGGCAGAAGGATTAAAACCAGAGATCACCAATTTGAAATAATTGGCAAAAGAATCAAAGGCAACCTATGAATTGCAATGGCTGTGTTTTCAAATTAATATTGATACTTTTTACTGGTTTATTATTGGAATAGAAGCTTTGCAGCTGGATTTCTATCGCACTGCTACAAAAGTGGAGTAAGCAACTAATTATTAACTCTATTTAAAGATTTGTGGTGAGTTTTCTGTTCTTCGGTGAGTGACTTAAAAAATGGCCCTTGTTGCTGTTGATAATGAGGCTTGTTAAACAACACAATGCAGCCAGTGTTGAAGCTACAGGTTCCTTTAGTTTTGAAAGAACAGGTTAAGGCTTGTCTGGCATGGATTAGTTGCTATTGGTTTGTTCACTTCATAAAGTCATATGGATTAGTGAGTTTTTTTTAAAGCAGTATGTCAATGTGAAAGCGAGCGCCCTTTCAACATCATGAGGCAAACACTGATATTGGTAAACAGCAACTCATTATCTTCAATCTAAATTAAAAATTTGACTGTTGTTACAACATATTGCCCAATATTTTTGTATTGTGTTTCTATGCAATTCCTGCCTCAACCCAATGTCTCAAGCCCAAATTCAACCTGAGCTCAATTTCTTGCATTTAAGTTTTCTTTTGAAAAAGTCAGTTTTGAGAAATCTCACATTCAGTGAACTAGGCTTTGGGGAAAATCTTGGGGGGCATTTTCCAAAACCTCTGTATATTTCTGATAGCCATGTTAATAGGTTAGTGTGGGATAATAACCCTTAGCACCTTGTAAAAAATCTCATTCATACAATGTATTTTTTTCAATTGCTTACTTTGTTTACTAGTGTCTAAATTCTTGGCTTCCTGAAGTTGTGAAAGGTGCTAAATTAATCTCCAACCCTGTGGAAATTTTAACTTTGTCTCAGTTGCTGCCATTTTTGAAGACTTCCTGTTCCCATTACTCTCTGCACCTTCTAATGCAGTACTTCATTGATTATAACTTCGTATTCCACCCCTACAATTTGCTGTCAATGTTATCTTCAAATTATGTCACAGAGCGCTTTTTTAAATGCAATTTTCTTTGTCAACTTTGGCACGCACTTGCTTCTGAGTCACCTTCATTCTAAGGCTTGAGTACATAACAACAACAACTTGTATTTATATAGCACTTTTAATGTATTAAAACAATACAAGATGCTTCACAGGAACATTACGAAACAAAATGACATAAGATACTATGGTAGATGGCCAAAAGCTTGGTTGACAGAGTTAGGTTTTTAGGAGTATCTTAAAGGAGGAGAGAGAGGCCGAGAGCCAGAGTGTTTTAGGGAGGGAATTCTAGACCTTTTGGGCCCAGGCAGCTGAATGCTTGACCACCAATGGTGGAGCATTGAAAATTGGGGATGCTCAAAAGGCCCGAATTAGATGAGCGCAGTTATCTTGGAGGGCTGTGAGAGTGGGAGGGCCAAGTATCAGAATTTTTAAGAATAAGTCAGCAAGCACAGGCTGGCATTTTAGTGCAGTGCTGAGGAAAGCATTATCTTTGAGATGAAATGTTCAATCAAGGTCTTGCCTAACTATTCAGGTCAATGTCAAATTCCATGGGTCAATTTAAAGAGTAAAGGCTTCTCCCAGTTGCTTAGCCAGCATTTATCTCTCAATCAACACCACCGAGACAAATTAACTGGTTATTTGTAATTTTGCTTTTTGTGGGATCTTTTGCATAAACTTGCTGTTCGTTTTTGACTCCACAACAGTGCGCAAGTGTGACAGAACATCCTGAGGGTATGAAGCATAAATGCAAGATTTCTTTCTCATTTTCTTTGAATGTTTTGAGAGAAGATCCATCTGAAGTGAACTGAAAAATATCTACTAAATTTCTCCTGAATACAGCAATTGAAAGTTTCTCTCTGCAATTCTTCATCCTGATCAATATTGATGCATTAGAGCTTTGGGCTTTACAGAAACTTGCTTAGTTGCTGAACTATTTTTCCTGGGTTTTGTGTGTGTTTGGTATTCGTATGTCGCAGAAACCTGCATTTAATTTTAAAAATGTGGTCGGTGGGATTACATACAGATTTCTGTTTGTTTAACAGGCAGTATAATAAGACATGCCAATAATCCAATCTTTTGAAGCAGGATTATACACTGGCTTTATGATCTTCTGATCTTTCAAAGTATTAATTAAAAGATTTCTGACACTGCTGGTTGAGACTCGATGAATTTAGGTCAAAGCTACTGCGACATTTTGTTACCAGAGGCTGGCTCTGAGGAAGAAGTTAAACATTACCAGATTTAATGTTCATAAGGACAAAACACCAATATGGTACTAAAGTATCTTCTCCCACAGTATTTCATCTCATCCTATCAACAAAAGTTTTATCCCTTTCTCCAACAAGCACTTTTCTAGCTTCCCCTTAACTTAAATGCATCTATGCTACTCAGACCAAATACTCCATGCGATATTGAATTCAGCCTTCTAAAGCTCTCTGGGTAAGAAAGTTTCTCTTGAATTGCTGTTGGATTTGTTGACCTTTTTTACCCACACAGTTTGAATCAGTAGTGTTTATTGTATTGAGAACACTGCATTAACAATTAAAGTAGTTTTAAAAAAAAGGTTCCAAGCAAAGGACAAACAAACCAGTTTATCAAAGTTTTTTTTTGTATTGGTGATAAAGCACAATACTTTGAATCTTCATGCCTGGTGTATAGTGAGATATGTGCTATATCTAAACATTAAAACCATCCATGACATTACTGTAGCATTTTGACAACCCCAGGATGTCTGAAGCGCTGTTCCAACTCTGAGAAGACCGAGACCCAATTTGCACTTGATCCCACAAATATTAATGATAGAAATGATCAGATCAATTTTGGCATATGATGAGGGGTAAATATTGGCCAGTATGTGTCCAACAGGTCAATGATGTGTTTAGTGTGTGGGTGAAGACGGCATGCTTTCTGCTTTTGTGTGTTAGTTTGCTTCCCCCTTTCAGCATACACCGCTGGGCTAGCTGTAAGTACACAGTTTCTCCATTGCAAAGTCCTCAGCTGTTCCTCCTTGTGGTGGCACATCATGGCCCCACACTAAAGCTTAAGAGAAACTCAGAGGCAGTTTGGCCCCAGCCAAGCAGTGTCCAGGCCCACCGGCATGCGGGCACACCTTGACATTCATGAACCAAGCTCCTAGCTCTAGGCGAATAGTTCCACCGTATTGTGGAAGACTAAGTGCGTAAACCCTGACAAAAATTCCGGAGCAGAGCCCAAAGGCAGACTGATGTCCAAGTGTGTCATCTTTCTGGCAACTCCTGCAACTAAACGGGTGCCAAATTTAATGCTTTGCCATCCTTTGAATTCAGTCGGTGAGATTGAGAGGGGGCCCTTGACTTTTGGGTGACCCAGGGTCTCCATAAATTTTGCCCAGGTTTGCCCCCTGGAAAAGTCACTCCAATTTCACTGTAGACCATTAGCACAATACAGGAAACAGCAGTGATGAGTGATAAGCCCAACTCGATTGGCTTAGGGAATGGGTGCTACAAGCTGTCTCGGACAGTGGGAGGGACCATAGTGTCCCACTAGTCAGCTGCCACTCACCTCAAGTTGGCAGTCCCCGACTAGGAAGGTGCTGACCTGCCATGGTCCATCTGGGTGCTTGGAGCTTAGAGTCTCTGTTCAACAAGTGGACAGAATCCATTGCACCAGGCAAACAAAAAAAAGATGCCAACTGTTCGATTGGCAAGCAGGAACATCCGGACCATATGCACAGGTTTGACAGATGACTTGCAGCTGGTTGATAATACATGCAAGACAGCTGTGATTGACATGGAACTTGATAGGCTGAACATTGATATAGCTTCCCTATAAGAGATGAGGCTCAGAGTGGATCACTGAAAGAAAAAACATTCCATGTTCATCTGGCATGGGAAGGATTCAGAGAAAACACGTGAGCAAGGTGTAGGCTTTGCTGTAAGGAACTCCCTACTCTTGGTGATTGAACCCTCTTTCCCCCCGCCCTCTCCCCAGACAGGTGGTTCAGACCTTGTTCTCCTCATCCACATCTCAACTTAAACAGGGCTAGTTAACCTTATGAACATCTATGCTCCAATGCTGTGTTCCACTACAGAGGTGAAAGACCAGTTCTAAGAGGATATTGACACTGCTAGTGGCAGAATCATTAAGCCAGAACATCCTTACCTTCTGGAACATTACAACACAATAATGGGCACAGATTACAACACAAGAGTGGAGACAGACCACCAGGCATGGCCCTCCTGCCTCTGACATTGTGGCTTGGGAAAGATAAATGAGAATGGACAAAGACTACTTCAGCTTTGTGCTACAATGAGTCATGTGTAAATAACACCTTTTAGAATGAACCATGCCACAACATGTCCTGGAGACATCCAGGATCAGGACATTGGTATCAACTGGATCTGATCATCACTCGACATGACTCTCTGAGCAGCATTCTCAACACACATAGCTACCACAGTGCGGACTATGATGCAGATCACTCGCTGGTGTGCACCAGGGTTAGGATGCAACCTTTGAAACTTTTCATTCCAAGCAGAAATTCCATCCTCATATCAATCTCAGCCATATTGCGTACCCAGATAAAAAGCAACAGCTCCTTGGCTCGATTGAATAGGCACTCTGGCATTCCCGCAGAGCGAAATTGAACATACTTCAAGACACCATCTACAATACCACACCTTCAACATATGGAAAGCAAGAGCGGAAATATGCTGACTGATTCGAGGCTAACATCACTGTGATGGAAACTGTCATTGAAGCCAAGCAATCCATTCTCATTAATTACAAGGGACATCCAAGTGAGAAGAGTGCACTAAGAGCCACTCAAAGTAAAGTCTAACAGACCACTAGGTGCCCCAATGAATGCTGGTTACAAGTTTGCCAGAATATCCAGATGTCCTTTGGTGCAGGGAATTCCAGGACATGTAGGGCTTATACAAAGTGATCAAAAAGGCAACAGGTCCACAAATGAAGAAAACTTCTCCATTGAAAACAAGGGCAGGAGAGGTCATCACCAACTGCAATAAACAATTGGAGAGCTGGGTGGAACACTATCTTGAGTTGTAGTCTTAAGTAGAGTATGGTTACCATAGCCTGCTTGTCATGGAAGAGCTGGATGTCGAACACACAGTGGAGGAGCTTGGCAAAGTCATTGACTTGCTTGCCATGGGGAATGCCCCTGGTGATGATGCTATACCGCCTGAACTCATCAAGCACGAGAAACTGGCACCCCTGCAGAATCTGCACAAACTTTTCTGTATCATGCCATGTTCTGGGGGCACTGCATCTCCTACTTCCACCCTCCAGAGTCAAAGATTATGGCCCTGTACAAGAACAAGGCCAACCACAGTGATTGCAACAACTATCAAGGCATCTCGCAGTTGAGTATCCTGGGAAAAGTATTTGCCCAGGTTGTCCTTGTCAGACAGCAGATCCTGACTGAACACATCTACTCCAAATCCCAATGTGGTTTCATGACTGGAAGATCTATAATTGACATGATCTTCTCAGTCCGGCAGCTGCAAGGGGAATGCTGTGAACAAAGCAGGCCACCAGATATTGTCGTCTTCAAACTCACCAAGACACTCGACTACGTGAGCCGAGGTGGTTTATTTAACTGCTGGAGAAAATTGGCTACTCGCTAAAGCTGCTCAATGGGATGATCTCTTTTCATGTCAGCATGATGGGTAAGATCAGCTGTGATGGGGTAGCATTGGAACACTTTGAAATCTTCAGTGGGGTCTCGGGTTGTGCCCTGGCAAACCACTTTTTGGCATATTTTTCTCTTTGCTGCTGTCGGATGTCTTCAGGTCACTTACAGAGGGTATCTGCTTACATACCAGAACTGATTGCTGTTCAGCCTTGCCTGCCTGAGTTTCAAGACAAAGATGTGATCATCAGATGCCAAATCCTCACCAGAAAGTTGCTCTATGCTGATGATATCGCACTAGCATTCAGTACCGAGGAACATCTTCAGTGGCAAATTAATACACTCTCACTTGCCTATAAAGGGTTTGTTTTGACCATCAACATCAGGAAGACATTGTCATGGTCCAGAATGTTACCATATCACCAGCTATCAGCATTGACAATGTGACCCTGGAGGTTGTTGATAACTTCACATATCTAGCCTCCACAATCTCTAGCAATCTGTCACCTGATGTTGAAATCAACACACACTTAACAAAAGCTGCAGCTGTTATTTCTAAGCTGAGTAAGAGAGTGTGGAACAACAGCTACCTGACTCAGAACACCAAACTGCGACTCTACATAGCCTGCATCCTGAGTGCACTCGGCTACTGTCATGAAACCTGAACAATATATGCTAGGTAGGAGAAAAGGCTGAACGATTTCCACCTTTGTTGTCTCAGAAGTATTATCAGCATCTCTTGGCAGGATAAGGTCACCAACTTGAGGTCCTGAAGCGCACAAGTTCCATCAGTTTATACTCATTACTAAGTCAACAATGTCTGCGCTAACTCAGCCATATTCATCGGATGGATGACGGCTGTACAGCCAAAGACCTTTTATACAGTAAACTGGCCACTGGGTCGTGACCTGGTAAGCATCCATACCTCCATTACGATCTGCAAGAGAGATATGCAGATGGTGGACATTTGACACTGACAGCTGGGAAACAGTTGCTGAGAGCCAGGACCTCTGGAGGCTGACTTTGTTTGGAGGGGCATTGGAAGAGGCGAGCAGAAACAAAAAGCTCAGCTGGCCAAGATGAGGGCACAGAGAAAACTGGCTGGTGAATCATGCACCATCTCAACCTCCTGTCTTCCTCAACAGCAAATGCCACGCTAGGAGTGGGGCTCCTGAGCCACACTAGGTGAAGATTGACATATTGACCACCACAGCACAAACCATCGTCTTAAGAGATGGAAGGCTGCCATTGCAATGCAGATATAGGCCAGGACATGGGGAGAACTTCTTTGCTCTTTTAAGGCCCAATGGGCATTTTCCAGCTCCCACATAGCAATTGGTGCCTCAGTTTAAAAAAAGACTTGCATTTATATAGAGCTGTTCACACCCACCAGATGTCTCAAAGTGCTTTACAGCCAATGAAGTATATTTGAAGTATTAAAAAATAAAAACAAAAAACTGCGGATGCTGGAAATCCAAAACAAAAACAGAATTACCTGGAAAAACTCAGCAGGTCTGGCAGCATTGGTGGAGAAGAAGAGAGTTGACGTTTCGGGTCCTCATGACCCTTCAGCAGAACTGATTTTTCTTTACAATGAGAGGGGTGACATATAAGCTGGTTTAAGGTGGGGGGGGGAAGAGAAGTGGAGGGGGTAGTGTTGTTGTAGGGACAAGCAAGCAGTGATAGAAGCAGATCATCAAAAGATGTCACAGACAACAGAACAAAAGAACACAGGTGTTGAAGTTGGTGATATTATCTAAACGAATGTGCTAATTAAGAATGGATGGTAGGGCACTCAAGGTATAGCTCTAGTGGGGTTGGGGAGAGCATAAAATATTTAAAAATATTTAAAAATAATGGAAATAGGTGGGAAAAAAAAAACCTATATAATTTATTGGAAAAAAAAAACAAAAGGAAGGGGGAAGAAACAGAAAGGGGGTGGGGATGGGGGTGGGGATGGGGGAGGGAGCTCAAGACCTAAAGTTGTTGAATTCAGTATTCAGTCTGGAAGACTGTAAAGTGCCTAGTCGGAAGATGAGGTGCTGTTCCTCCAGTTTGCGTTGGGCTTCACTGGAACAATGCAGCAAGCCAAGGACAGACATGTGGGCAAGAGAGCAGGGTGGAGTGTTAAAATGGCAAGCGACAGGGAGGTTTGGGTCATTCTTGCGGACAGACCGCAGGTGTTCTGCAAAGCGGTCACCCAGTTTACGTTTGGTCTCTCCAGTGTAGAGGAGACCGCATTGGGAGCAACGAATACAGTAGACTAAGTTGGGGGAAATGCAAGTGAAATGCTGCTTCACTTGAAAGGAATGTTTGGGCCCTTGGACGGTGAGGAGAGAGGAAGTGTAGGGGCAGGTGTTACATCTTTTGCGTGGGCATGGGGAGGTGCCATAGGTGGGAGTTGAGGAGTAGGGGTTTGATGGAGGAGTGGACCAGGGTGTCCCGGAGAGAATGATCTCTACGGAATGCCAACAGGCGGGGTGAAGGGAAGATGCGTTTGGTGGTGGCATCATGCTGGATTTGACGGAAATGGCGGAGGATGATCCTTTGAATGCGGAGGCTGGTGGGGTGATAAATGAGGACAAGAGGGACCCTATCATGTTTCTGGGAGGGAGGAGAAGGCGTGGGGCGGATGCGCGGGAGATGGGCCGGACACGGTTCAGGGCCCTGTCAACGACCGTGGGTGGAAAACCTCGGTTAAGGAAGAAGGAGGACATGTCAGAGGAACTGTTTTTGAAGGTAGCATCATCGGAACAGATGCGACGGAGGCGAAGGAACTGAGAGAATGGGATGGAGTCCTTACAGGAAGCGGCGTGTGAGGAGCTGTAGTCGAGGTAGCTGTGGGAGTCGGTAGGCTTGCAATGGATATTGGTGGACAGTCTATCACCAGAGATTGAGACAGAGAGGTCAAGGAAGGGAAGGGAAGTGTCAGAGATGGACCACGTGAAAGTGATGGTGGGGTGGAGATTGGAAGCAAAATTAATAAATTTTTCCAAGTCCCGACGAGAGCATGAAGCAGCACCGAAGTGATCATCGATGTACCGGAGAAAGAGTTGTGGGAGGGGGCCGGAGTAGGACTGGAACAAGCAATGTTCCACATACCCCATAAAGAGACAGGCATAGCTGGGGCCCTTGCAGGTACCCAAAGCCACACCTTTTATTTGGAAAAAAATGGAGATTTACAATCCCCATCCACCACTACTCTCCTCCGTCTGGCTGAACTTGTTCTCACGCTGAACAATTTCTCCTTTAACTCCTCTCACTTCCTCCAAATAAAAGGTGTGGCTATGGGTACCTGCATGGGCCCCAGCTATGCCTGTCTCTTTCTGGGGTATGTGGAACATTCCTTATTCCAGTCCTACTCCGGCCTCCCACAACCCTTTCTCCGGTACATCGATGATTGCTTCGGTGCTGCTTCATGCTCTCGTCGGGACTTGGAAAAATTTATTAATTTTGCTTCCAATCTCCACCCCTCCATCATTTTCACATGGTCTATCTCTGACACTTCCCTTCCTTGACCTCTCTGTCTCAATCTCTGGTGATAGACTGTCCACCAATATCCATTACAAGCCTACCGACTCCCACAGCTATCTCGACTACAGCTCCTCACACCCCGCTTCCTGTAAGGGCTCCATCCCATTCTCTCAGTTCCTTCGCCTCCGTCGCATCTGTTCCGATGATGCTACCTTTAAAAACAGTTCCTCTGACATGTCCTCCTTCTTCCTTAACCGCGGTTTTCCACCCACGGTCATTGACAGGGCCCTCAGCCGTGTCCGGCCCATCTCCCGCGCATCCGCCCTCACGCCTTCTCCTCCCTCCCAGAAACATGATAGGGTCCCCCTTGTCCTCACATCACCCCACCAGCCTCCGCATTCACAGGATCATCCTCCGCCATTTCTGCCAACTCCAGCATGATGCCACCACCAAACACATCTTCCCTTCACCCCCCCTGTCAGCATTCCATAGGGACCGTTCCCTCCGGGACACCCTGGTCCACTACTTCATCACCCCCTACTCCTCAACCCCCACCTATGGCACCTCCCCATGCCCACGCAAAAGATGTAACACCTGCCCCTTCACTTCCTCTCTCCTCACCGTCCAAGGACCCAAACACTCCTTTCAAGTGAAGCAGCATTTCACTTGCATTTCCCCCAACTTAGTCTACTGTATTCGTTGCTCCCAATGCGGTCTCCTCATTGGAGAGACCAAACGTAAACTGGGCGACTGCTTTGCAGAACACCTGCAGTCTGTCCGCAAGAATGACCCAAACCTCCCTGTCGCTTGCCATTTTAACACTCCACCTTGCTCTCTTGCCCACATGTCTGTCCTTGGCCTGCTGCATTGTTCCAGTGAAGCCCAACGCAAACTTGGAGGAACAGCACCTCATCTTCCGACTGGTCACTTTACAGCCTTCCGAACTGAATATTGAATTCAACAACTTTAGGTCTTGAGCTCCCTTCTCCATCCCCACCCCCTTTCTGTTTCTTCCCCCATACTTTTTTTTTCTTTCTTTTTTCCAATAATTTACATAGATTTTTCTTTTCCCACCTATTTCCATTATTTTTAAATCTTTTATGCCCCCCCCCCACCCTCACTAGAGCTATAGCTTGAGTGCCCTACCATCCATTCTTAATTAGCACATTCGTTTGGATAATATCACCAACTTCAACACCTCTGTGTTCTTTTGTTCTGTTGTCTGTGACATCTTTTGATGACCTGCTTCTATCACTGCTTGCTTGCCCCTACAACTACACCCCCCACCCCCACCTTAAACCAGCTTAAATTTCACCCCTCTCATTGTAAAGAAAAATCAGTTCTGTTGAAGGGTCATGTGGAACGTCAACTCTTCTCCGCCGATACTGCCAGACCTGCTGAGTTTTTCCAGGTAATTCTGTTTTTGTTTTATATTTGAAGTGTAGCCACTGTTCTGTTGTAATGCAGCAGCTAATTTGCACTCAGCAAACTCCCACCAACAGCAAAGTGATAATGACTAGATAATCTTTTGTATTTTGTGATGTTGACTTGAGGAATAAATATTGGTTAGGACGCCAGGGAGAACTCCCACTGCTCTTTGAAATAGTGCCATGGAATCTTTTACAACCAACCAAGCAGGCAGATGGTGCCTCAGTTTAACATCTCATCTGAAAGTCAGCACCTCTGGCAGTGCAGTGCTCCCTCAGTACTGCAACCTTGTCAACCTTGGTTTGTGTGCATAGGCACTGGAATAGGACTTGAACCCAGGACCATGTGAGCTACCAACTGAGCCATGGCTCATACATTCATGTCTCATTCAACAAGTTGGAGTTTATGGTGAATTGGAAGGAGATCACTGAGAAGGAGATTGCAAAATTCCAGGCTGCAGTTGTCAAAGGTGCAAAAGATTTCAGAAGTATTGTGCAGTTGTAGATGAATAAGAAGTGGAAACAGGTAGCCTTAAAAATGTAGAGGATGTGGGCTTTGAAGAATCTGAAGCAAGTGGTGTCAAGGATAGATCCTTGGTAACTCTTATGCTGCCCTCGTGGGAGGGATTGATGGATTTGCTGTGTTTAGCTAGGAGGAGCAGCATCATGTAGCTGGATTAAAAAAAGGGTTGGGGGCAGATAGTGTGCTTGTATACTGCACGAATGAAAAGGACAAGGAAAGTAACGCAATGGTCAATGTCATTAACAGGTTGGAAGCTGGCCTGAAGAGGTTCCACATCCTTGTCTTCCAGATGCCGGAAGATGAAGGAGGTTTTAGTTGATGCAAGTGAGACACAGTGATGTCTGAATATGAACAACTGGACCCATGTATGATGTTTAAAAAGTTTAAGTGTTCTATGAGTTTATAGAATTCAGCAACATTGGGAAATACTCCTTTTTGGGATTCCCTGGACAGCCAAAAACAGCTCCTGTGATGGTTTGCTGGGACCTGCATCATGTCTGACAATGATCATACCTCTCCAGTTCAGTTTCGTATATACTGTCCACTTGTCTGGATGAATGCAGCTCTAACACAACAATCAAGATGCTTGACACCATCCAGGACAGAGCAACCTGCTTGATCAGATCCAATACACTACCTTAAATCACAACTTCCTCCCACAACTGATGCACAGCGGCAGTAGTGTGTACCATCTATAAGATGCACTACATCAACTCACTGAGGGTCCTTTGACAGCACCTTCCAAACTCATGACCTTACCTCGTAGAGGGATAGGGGCAGCAGATGGACACCACCACCTGGAAGTTCTCCTCCAAGCCACACACCAACCTGACTTGGAAGTATACTGCTGTTCCTTCACTGTCACTGGGTCAAAAGCCTGGAACCCTTTTCCAACAGTACTGTGAGTGTATCTACACCACATGGGCAAAGGTTAAAAGGTTTACAGCACAGGAATTTGGTAATGTTGAAAAGTACTTATTTAAATGCAAGGAGTATAGCAAACAAAGCCAATAAACTGAGGGCACAGACACAGGGCAGCTTGATATCATTACTATAATGGAAACTTGGCTTAAAAAGGGACAAAATTGGCAGCTCAAAATCCCTGGATATAGGGTTTTCAGGCAGGATAGAGAGGGGCTAAAATGGTGGAGGTGGGGCATTATTAGTTAAGGAATCAATTATAGCTGTGAGGAGGGATGATATACTAAATGAATCATCAAATGAGGCTACATGGGTTGAACTCAGAAATAAAAAGGGGCAGCAATACTACTTGGAGTGTATTATAGACCCCCAAATGGCAAGAGGGAGCTAGAAGAGCTAATATGTAGGCAAATTTCTGAGTACAAAAAGAACAGGACAATAATATTGGAGACTCAACTACCTTAATATCAACTAGTATATGAACAATGTAATAGGCACAGAGGGCACAACGTTCTTGAACTACATTGAGAAGAACTTTTTTAGCCAGCATGTAACAAGCCCAATGTGGGGGAATGCAGTTCTAGATTTAGTCTAAGGAAATGAAACTGGGCAAGCATATGAAGTAGCAGTGGGGTGACCATTTTGGAGATAGGTTTGTTTTTTTAAGGATGGTACTGCCAAACCTAGAGCCCCCTGGTTATCTAAAAACATACAGTGAAAGATAAAGCAGAAAAAGAAAGCTTATGACAGTCACTAAAAGTTTAATACTGTAGAAAGCCTAGAGGGGTATAGAAAATATAGGGGTAAAGTAAAATAGATAATTAGGAAAGCAAAGAGAGGATATGAAAAAATATTGGTAGGTAAAATCAAAAAGATGTTTTACCAGTGCATTAAGAGCAAGAGAATAACTAAGGAAAGGGTAGGGCCTATTAGAGATGTACATGTCAACTTGTGAACTGATGCTGAAGACATGGACAGGATTCTCAATGAAAGTGGCTAAGTCACTAGGGCCAGATGAATTGTATACCAGGCTGTTAAAGGAAGCCAGGGAGAGAATACCGGATGTTCTGAGGGTCATTTTCCAATCCTCACTAGATATAGGTGAGGTACCAGAGGATTCGAGGTCTGCAGACATTGTACCATTATTTAAAAAGGATGCGAACAATAGGCCACATAATTATAAGCTGGTCAGTCTTATTTCAGTGCAAATTATTAGAATCAATTCTGAGACAGGTTAAATTGTCACTTAGCAAGGAACAAATTAATCCAAGATAGTCAGCATGGTTTTGTTAGAGGTAGATCATGTCTTACCAATTTAATTGAATTTTTTCAGGAAGTAACAAGGAGCATTGATGAGGATAGTGCAATGGATGTTGCTTGCATGGATTTTAGTAAGGCATTTGACAAGGTCCCACATGGCAGACTAGTCAGAAGAGTAAAAGCCCATAGCGTGCAGGAGAATAGGGTGAGTTGGATCCAAAATTGGCTCAGTGACAGGAAACAAAGGGTAATGTTTGATAGATGTTTCTGTGAATGGAAAACGGTTTCCAGTGACGTTCCACAGAGCTCAGTGTTCAGTCCCTTCCTGTTTGTTGTATATATTAATGATTTGGACTTAAATGTGGGAGGCATGATTGGGAAATTTGTAGATGACACAAAAATTGGCCATGTAGTTGATAGTGAAAAGGATAGCTGTTGTCTCCAGAATGATATCAATGGTTTGGTTGAGTGAACGGAAAAGTGTCAAATGGAATTCAATCTATAGAAGTGTGAGGTAATGCATTTAGGAAGAGTAAACAAAGCTAGGGAATATGCAATAAATGGGAAGATATTGGGAAGGGTAGAGGAAGTGAGAGACCTTGGAGTACATGTCTACAGGTCCTCGAAGATGGCAGGACTAATGGATAAAGTGCTAAAGAAAGCATATGGAACGCTTTCTTTTATTGGACGAGGTATAGAATTCAAAAGCAGGGATGTAACGCTGGAACTGTATAAAAAGCCACAGCTGGAATTTTGTGTACGGTTCTAAACTCCACATTACAGGAAGGACATAATTGCTCTGCAGTGAGTTTAGAGGAGATTTACAAGAATGTTGCCAGGGCTTGAAAATTGCAGCTATGAGGAAAGATCAGATAGGCTGGAATTGTTTGGGTGAGGAGTGACCTGATTGAGGTGTACAAGATTATGAGGGGCCTAGATAGAGTAGACAGGGATGCCCTGCTTCCCCTAGAGGAGAGATCAATTACCAGGGGGTAATAGATTTAAGGTGATTTGTAGAAGGATTAGAGGGGACATGGGGAAAAAAACTTCTTCACCCAGAGGATGGTGGATATTTGGAATTCGCTGCCTGGTTTAGTTGTGGAGGCAGAAAACCTCAACTCATTTAAAAGGTTCCTGGATCTGCACCTAAAGTGCTATAACCTGCAAGGCTACGGACTGGGTGCTGGAAGGTGGGATTAGAATGGGCAGCTAATTTTCTATTTTTTATTTTTTGACGAGCACAGATATCTTGGGCTGAATGGCCTCTTTCTGTGCCGTAACCTTTTTGTGGTTCTGTGGACTGCCACGGTTCAAGAAGGCAGCTCCCTCCATAACTACATTCTTCACGTGAAGAATAACCACTTTATGAACCATAATTCGGCATGAGTAATAGTGCCTTTGGAAGAAAAATGGATTGTCAAGGGCATGTACAATGAAGGAAATGGGATATTTGTTACATGATCAGGGAATTCTTTCATAATTATGTTGACCTTGGTCTTCCTTGATTGTGAATCAGCGGTCAGTTCACTGTCAACTGTTCTTATTGTGAAAGTTAATTGTAATTGTGATTTGGGTGCCCCTTTTTCATTCAGCTTTGTGTGGAAAGCACAACTAAATGCTATAATTAAGGGATACTACTTAATTTGTACTCTTGACCAAATCTGGCTAGAGAGTAGTTACTGATCTTTGTTACTGGATGCAAATTGATATTGGACAATAAAATGCCTTCTTGTAACTTCCAGCCAGCCTGGTCCAATGGAATGATAGGTGAGTTTGGTGTTTAAATGTCTATACAAATTTGCACAAAGCTTGAGATTCAGTTACAGGGCTCTTGTGTCCTTGCTGTAAACATGGCATTCTGCTTTCAGTGGCAGCTGCCAATATCTTACTATCACCAGAATCCAATAGAACGGGGTGGCCAAGCTTTTTGTTTTTATGGACTGCATTGATGCATAAGCATTCCAGGAAGAGCTGGGAGGCAAATACCTCGTATAAATTCAGGGGAGCATAGAATTTAATGTATTTCAAGCTTTTGTTACTAAGAGATGTTGGTGTTTAAGGCAACAGTGCTGATAAATCTTTTCCAAACTTCTAGCTGCCCACAATGCAAATATGAAGAATAATGAATAAGAAGCATAAATAGGACAGAGCTGCCTGGGCTTTGAAAGTTGCATTCCCAAGCTTGGTGGCTGTATGTAGTCCAAAGGTTTGTGTACCTCTGCTATTAGTGATTAGCATCAATCTATATCTTATGTGAGCTAGATTCTGCCATGTTCTGGACTGTGTGCATGTTTTGTATGGCTATGAAACATATTGAGGTTAGGACCAATAAATGAATTTCTGTGCATAATCTACAGGGCATCTTGTTCAGAGCTTGGTCAGAATAAATGAATCCTTGCACATGTGAAGTTAATTAGTGGTTGGTTAAGTTGAGGCACATGAAAAGAGAAAGTTCTGACCGAGTACAAATTTTGAAATTGTTTTACTTGCTCTGGTATCATTCAACAACATATAATTAAAATCTTGCTTTGTGGTTTTGGGATGAGCTGCAAAATTTCACCAAAAGAAGTTAATTGATAAGTTTCTTCAGCTTGTTGTAGCCAGTTGTGATTTTGTGTTTTGTTGTTGCTGAAAATAAATTTTTCAGTTTGTTAGGCATGGTGGAAGCAAAGGTCCATGGTGGGAACGCTCAAATCTGCCCTTGTAGGATAATCTGGCTCTGATTACATGACTACTGACACCACACACATTTTTTTTATTTCTAACTTCACGTTATCCTATTTTACGTTGTTTTCTATTATATGGCACGGGCAGTTTATATTTTATTTTAGGCATTGCTGCTTTGGTTGTCAGATTATGATCAAGGTCAGAAATTTCATGTAATCTCATAATAAAAATGGAATGTGACTTAAGTCACCATAAGCCAGTGATTGTAAGAAAGCAAAACAGGCCTGCAGCAAACCAGCACTGAAGATGCTGAACAGAAACAGAATTACCTGGAAAAACTCAGCATCGGCGGAGAAGAAAAAAGTTGACGTTTCGAGTCCTCATGACCCTTCAACAGAACTGAGTAAAATTAGGAGGGATGAAATATGTGCTGGTTTAAGGTGGAGGGGGGGGGGAGGTTGCTGCGGTGGTGGGAGGAGAGAAGTGAAGGGGGGGGGGTGATTGTAGGGACAAGCAAGCAGTGATAGGAGCAGATAATCAAAAGATATCCCAGACAAAGGAACAAAGGTGTTGAAGGTGGTGATATTATCTAAACGAATGTGCTAATTAAGAATGGATGGCAGGACACACAAGGTACAGCTCTAGTGGGGGTGGGGTGGGGTGGAATAAGACTAACAGGGCATAAAAGGTATAGATTTAAAATAATGGAAATAGGTGGGAAAAGAAAAATCTATATAAATTATTGGAAAAAACAAAAGGGAGGGGGAAGAAGCAGAAAGAGGGTGGGGATGGAGGAGGGAGTTCAAGATCTAAAGTTTTCGAATTCAATATTCAGTCCAGAAGGCTGTAAAGTGCCTAGTCGGAAGATGAGGTGCTGTTCCTCCAGTTTGCGTTGAGCTTCACTGGAACATTGCAGCAAGCCAAGGACAGACATGTGGGCAAGAGAGCAGGGTGGAGTGTTAAAATGGCAAGCGACAGGGAGGTTTGGGTCATTCTTGCGGACAGACCGCAGGTGTTCTGCAAAGCGGTCACCCAGTTTGCGTTTGGTCTCTCCAATGTAGAGATTGGGGGAAATGCAAGTGAAATGCTGCTTCACTTGAAAGGAGTGTTTGGGCCCTTGGACGGTGAGGAGAGAGGAAGTGAAGGGGCAGGTGTTGCATCTTTTGCGTATGCTTGGGGAGATGCTGTAGGTAGGGGTTGAGGAGTAGGATGTGATGGAGGAGTGGACCAGGGTTCTGAATGGTGTGGAGAGATAAATCTCAATCTGCCCGATTACCTACCTCATACTGTGGAGATGAAATAATTTAATATAGTGCCCAAACAAGGACAACAGATAAAAGCAAAGTACTGTGGATGCTGGAAATCTGAAACAAAAACAAAAATTGCTGGAAAAGCTCAGCAGGTCTGACAGTGTCTGTGGAGAAGAAGACAGAGTTAACATTTCGAGTCCTTATGACTTCTTCAGATTTGGTTATGCTTTGGACAACTGGAGAAGTTTGATCGGCAAGTCCCCATTTGGTTAAAAAAAATTGCTTCAGTGGTGGTGATGTTCTCCCTGGGACTGTTGCTTTTGTGGATGCTTTGCTGTTTCTGTTTCTGAGGTAGATAATCAGACAGATTGAGATTTATCTCTCCACACAGTTCAGCTATCTTCAGCCCTGGTTTGCTGCAGGCCTGTTTTGCATTCTTACAGTTACTGGCTTATAGTGACTAAGTCATATTCCATTTTTATTGTGTGCTAACATGAAATTACTGACCTTGATCATAATCTGACAACCAAAGCGTTGATGCAAAACCAGCTTCAGTAAAACTAAACATGTCATCATCAATAAATGCACTTGGTGAGTGCTTGGTGTTTCAGTGCTGGGGGAACACTCCTCCACATGCTCTGGTCAGCTCTTTGGATCCAGCCTTTCTGAATAACAGTTGGAGCTTGTTAGGCCCGCTCGCTAATAAGGCTGAAGGAACTCCAGCTATCTGCAAGACACATCCCAAACGCTGACTATGCACCATCATCCTGTACTACAACATGATTGAAATGCACTTGGCTTTTATGTCATTCAGAGCAAGTGATGCTACTTCTATATCTGGAAGTGGAAAAATACCAGACAAATTCACACAAAATGCTGCCTTCCCCAAAATGGCATCCCAGTCATCTGAGAGCCATTGAGCCTAAGTGGCATGATCAAAATCATACAGGGCCCCTTCCACCCTGTCCCTGAGCTTAAACAATGTGTGGGCATGATGTTTCCAAACTCCATTCCCTAGTTACGGACCCCATTGCTCTCCCTGGTAACAGTCTGACATTAAGCCAGTCTGTTAGCAGTCTTGATCACGTTTCAGCTCCAGATGAACTTTCAACTTCTTATTCATTCCATCACTAGGACTGCCTATTTCCACCTCCATAACGTCACTTGGCTTTGCCTCATCTCAGCTCATCTGCTGATGAAAGCCTCATTCATGTCTCCATTATCTCTGTACTCCACTATTCCAATGCACTTCTAGTTGATCTCCCACATTCTACCGTCTGTAAACTTAGAAGCCATCCAAAACCTGAGGCCCATGTCTTAACATACGAATTAGAAGCAGGAGTAGGCCACTCAGCCCCTCCAGTCTGCTTCGCCATTCAATAAGATCATGGCTGATCTGATTGTAACCTCCCACCTACCCACAACCCCCCCCCCCCCCCCCCCCCCCCCCCGGTTAACCTTTCACCCCCTTGCTTATCAAGAATCTATCTACCCCTGCCTTAAAAATATTCAGAGACTCTGCTTCCACTGCCTTTTGAGGAAGAGAGTTCCAAAGACTCTCGACCCTCTGAGAGAAAAAATTTCTCACCTCTGTCTCAAATGAGCGAACCCTTATTTTTAAACAGTGACTCATGTTAACTCGCAGCAAGTCCCATTCCCCTATCACCCCTGTGCTCGTTGACCTACATTAGCTCCAGTCATGCAATGTCTTGATTTAAAATTCTCATCCTTATTTTCACATCCTTCCATGGCCTTGCCCTTCCCTATCTCTATAACACCTTCCACCCTCACAGCCCTCTGAGATATCTGCAGTCCTAATTCTGGCCTCTAGTGCATTCCCAATTATAATTGCTCCACCATTGGTGACCTTGCCTTCAATTGCCTAGAGCTCAAGGAAGGAATTCCCCCACTACACTCTTCTGCTTCTCTACCACACTTTCCTCCTTTAATATGCACCTTAAAACCTACCTCTTTCATCAAACTTTAGTTCACCTAACCTAATTTCTCCTGATGGCTCGTGGTCACACTTTGTTTTATATTTTCCTGTCACTTTAGGATGTTTTATTATGTTAAATACACTATATAAATATAGCTTGTTGTTGATTGTGATTGTGAATCAAAAGCTTGCCCATATTCACCCCTCCCCACCGAGCCCACCCCTTTCTTGGTTGGACTAAGTGCTGGACTAAGTGTATCATCATACTTCCATCTTACTTTGACTCTGCTTTACAAACTTTGTAAATGCCAAGTGGCTTTCTATCTCTTTTAAAGAGTGCCAACATTGAAATGTTCGTAATGGATTTCAAAAATAGTCCTGGTTTAGCGATATATTGATGCAAAAAATCCTCAGATTCCATTTTTTGGTGTTTTGTAAACCAGCGCAGGATTTCACTATAATGTTTGGTTTGATGCTTGAGGAAAAGTCTGATCCATCCGAAAAAGCTTGCAGTTTTGGAGAAGTTGTAAATTTAATCATAAAATGTATGCACTAATGAGGATATATTATATAAAATTTATTTGTATTGTCTCCCTGTTGAACGCTGGAAAACATTTTTTTCAATAGCTGTTGAAATTAAATTACTCCATTCAGAAGGCGTGAAATTTAGCCATTATTGGCTTTTTGGAGCAGCATTAATTTTAAGCTGTGATTTAAAATGATTTTCAGCCTTGGCATGTAGCCACACTGAAGACACCCCTTGCCTGTAACATTCGTTAAATCATACAGCACAAAGAGGCCATTCAGCCCACCATTGAACAGTAAACTCAGGTTGTTCATCGTTGTCTAGATAATTGGTCTGACTGAGTAGAATAATCATTTCAAATGTCATTTAGGTAATCAGCTACCTTGTTTTTACCTGTTACAATCCCTGTAGAGACTGATTTGTTAAAAAAGCATTAAAATTCCCAGTGACCGACTCAAAGGATCACATGACAATATTTCACATTTTAAGACTTTTACAGCAACAAACTCACTAAAAGCAACAGCACCTAGTAGGTAACTGATACACTAAACTACAGAAAAGATAACCTTCTTAACTTTCTAATGTGACTGAAAACCCCCAGGCTGCATTTATATATTACACCTCACTCTCTGCGGAATTGAACTCTTTGCAGGAATTAGTCCAAAGTTCCTGCCATGTTCACGCAGGCTCATTTCACCCATTTTGCCGAGTTATAATGTCCAGTGTGTGTCAAAAGTCAATTTTCTCAGTCTTCTGAGAATCCCTGAACCGATTTCCAGCACCAAGGCTTGTTCTGGAGGTGACTTCAGCACCCCCCCATTCATGGGGTGTATGGGCTTCGCCAACTGGGCCAACATTTATTGCCCATTCCTAGTTGCCCTTGAGAAGGTGGTGGTGAGCTGCCTTCTTGAACCATTGCAGTCCATGTGGTGTAGGTACGCCCACACTGCTGCTAGGAAGCGAGTTCCAGGATTTTGACCCAGTGACAGTGAAGCAACGGCGATATGTTTCCAAGTCAGGATGGTGAGTGGCTTGGAGAGGTGGTGGTGTTCCCATCTGTCTGCTGCCCTTGTCCTTCTAGATGGTAGTGGTTGTGCATTTAGAAAGTGCTCTCTAAGGGACCTTTGTGAATCCCTGCAGTGCATCTTGTAAATGATACACACTGCTGCTACTGTGCGTCGGTGGTGGAGGGAGTGAATGTTTGTGAATGTGGTGCCAATCAAGCGGTATGCTTTGTTCTGTACAATGTCAAGTTTCTTGAGTTTTGTGAGAGCTGCACTCATCCAGGCAAGTGGAGAGTACTGTATCACACTCCTGACTTGTGCCTTATAGAAGATGGACAGGCTTTGGGGAGTCAGGTGGTGAGTTACTCGTCGCATGATTCCTAGCCCCTGACCTGTTCTTGTAGCCACAGTATTTATATGGCTAGTCCAGTTCAGTTTCTGGTCAATGGTAACCACCAGGATGTTGATCGTGGGGGATTTAGTGATAGTAATGCCATTGAAAGTCAAGGGGTGATGGTTAGATTCCCTCTTGTTGGAGATGGTCATTGCCTGGCACTTGTGTAGCACGAATGTTACTTGCCACTTGTCAGTCCAAGCCTGGATATTGTCCAGGTCTTGCTGCATTTGGACATGGACTGCTTCAGTATCTGAGGAGTCACGAATGGTGCTGAACATTGTGCAATCATCAGCGAACATCCCCACTTCTGACCTCATGGTGGAAGGAAGATCATCGATCAAGCAGCTAAAGATAGTTGAGCCAAGGCACTACCCTGAAGAACTTCTGCAATGATGTCCTGGAGCTGAGATGATTGACCTCCAACAACCACAACCATCTTCCTTTGCACTAGGTATGATTCCAACCAGCAGGGAGTTTTCCCTCTGATTCCCTGCTGTTTCTTCCCTCCCCCGCCCTTTCTTTCTCTCTCTCTCTGGGACACAAACACTCTCCTCCTCTTGACTGTGTTTTTAGTTGTGAAAGATGGCACTTGGGTTTAAATTAGACTTGACCTGGGTTCCAGGTCCCCACGACAGCCAGGTCACATCGGCTTATCACTGGACAGAACTAGTAAGAGGTCACGTGCTCCCTTTTCCTGACCAAAAGGATTCAGTTTAAAATGTAACTATCTGATAAAACCTTGCACTCGTAATGGGACCTCTTTGGAATCTGAAATGGTGTTTCGAATTTCTTTTTCTAAGGAACTTTCTAAAAATTATGGCTTGCCATTTGTTTTTGTTTTGCAGTGTGGAAATTGGGGAGAGTGTGCGAGGAGAAGATGTGTACATCATCCAAAGTGGCTGTGGGGAAATCAATGATAATTTGATAGAGCTGTTGATCATGATAAACGCCTGCAAATTTGCATCGTCATCTCGAGTCACTGCAGTTATTCCTTGTTTTCCTTATGCTAGACAAGACAAGAAGGACAAGGTAATGCTGTGTTTCTACTCTTTTTTTTCATCTTGTTGGATTGGGGAGAGTGGAATGGAGACTGGTAAATGTAGTATGACTCATAGAGCAAATATGTAATAGAACAACAGTAAGTATGGTCAGTTGAGGTTTGTTTCATTTATGGACAATGATGTTTGGCTGTTTTAAGGTATAAATGAAGATATGTTACAGGGAGAAATCTTGAAATTCTATTAACTGTGTGTGTTTTGTTTTTCAGCTTATAATTTTGAGGTATGAAAACTCTTAGATCCCTATTGCTTTATTTCAGGAATATTCTACTATTGAGATTGAAAGTCTCAAATAGAATTGATTCTTTTAAATCTGTCATTCTTAAAAAAGATAGCCTCAAAAGGATTCTTTTATAGTCCATTTAGCAATTCTCTTAACCAAATGGAGACAGTTTTATTTTGTAAGAGGATGGGTGGAACTTATTGAATATTTTATTTTCAGCAACCTATAAATTAAAAATATTCTGTGGTCTATGCCATTCACCTCAAATCTTGTTTCTTGTTAGAATGTTTGGTCATTGCTTTTCTGTCAACATTTTCCATTCAATTTTCTGATAACAATAAATGAGAGTTTCTATTTGTAGAGCGCCCTAGATGAAAAAATTCTAAGGCTTTTCACAAGGTGACAACAATCCCTTAAGCCTTAAGATAGATACAAATAAATGTACCAGAGCACTGTTGGCTAATTCATTAGAAATGTTTATCACTTTCATTTTTGTACTATGTCAGTTGTTATCATGGTATTTCTGATGTTGGTCTGCTCTACAGTCAATAAGTGAACCAATATTTGCACACCAGCCCTTTGCTTTCCCTGTCTTACACCCTGTTGTTTGCATGCACTGTAGCTCTATTTGATCACATGGTTAGCTGATGCAACTATTAGGTGGTAATATCTTGTGGGGCTGTGGGGTGGGTAAGGATTGAAGAGTTGAAAAGTGCAAGTCTTTACTGGAAGCAGATCCCCAGTGAAAGGGGGCAAAATATTTTTTCCCAGAAAGAAAGTTGGAAACTGCATAAGGTATGATGTTTCCTCATTGGGGGTGGTGAGAAAACCAAGAGTCAGCTTAACTCTGTGGGTTGATTCTATGAAATGTTCTTTCAAGAAAGATTGGCTCAGTTAATATTGTGAAGTAGGTAACCATAAGTAATAGATACTAATTTACGTGAAAAGAAAAGGACTGTGTTTAAATCCAGACATTCACCTCAGGGATCTGGTACCAGAACCAGCTCTGGCTGATGAGACGAAATTCTGTAATACTGCATGAAATGAGTTTGGGAAGTCTCAGTATAACTACTTATTCTTCTAATTGCTGGTCCTAAAATCTAGAAATTTTAAGCAACATCACTGAAACCACCCTGTTCTTCAATCAGTATGACATGAAGCTCAAAGTCTTTCACCTGTCCTATGTATCTTCTAAGATTGATGTAAAGTTTGCTTGTAGGTCATCAGCTTCAAATATCTGATGCAACTATTGTCTTTGGTGTGGTTATGCCATAATTCAAAAGAAGATGGCCTACAGGTGAGACCAGGACATCACCATGGCTGCTTCTGTCAAAGTCCAATCCTTTACATTTGAGTTAGCATTCCTAATTTTTAGGAGAATTGGTTTGGATGAAATTTGTTTGATTATGTATTCAAGGGTCAGGGAAGTGGTACCAGTAAGCTTAGAAAGTAATAATTTTCATTGTCAAATCTTGGTGACTTCGTCTTGACCATGATTCCCACTCGTCCCCTCTCTTCTCTCTCTCCCCCCGCCCCACTTCCCCTCCCCAAACCCAAAAAAGGGAGAATTTATTTCTATATTCGGCATTCTGCTTCTGATCTTATAGATAATCTGCTGCAGGACAGGTCATAGTTTATTCCAATTTGACAATTTCTAATGGATTGTGGGAAAGAAGGGAGAAACCAATGTACGGTCCTCCTGTTAGCGTCATTAGGCCTGCTGTTGTGCTCAGTTTCATGTAAAGCTTCTCTTTGATGATTTGACTAGTCAGAACATTTGTGAGATTGTAGTCAGCTATATATCAGATTATTTGCAATTGGATGCCTGGTTTTGTGTAATGGGAAACTGTTTCCTTGCTAGTTGACTGCATTTCACACTTTGTGAGACTATTCTGATGGTAAATCCAATATACACGTTCAGTCTTTCCTTTCACCCAGTAATAAATGCTCTTAAACTCTATAATTAAAATCTCCCTGTCCAGTTACCTCTGAATTGCTCCACTGTTCACCATTGCTGCTCTCCCAATTCTACTGGTGCGTTCTGGTGAAGAACTACTACATTTCAATTTTCACTCTCTAGCCTGAGTAACCAGTGCATTCCTCATGGGTATGGGGCTTTGCTTGTCACTTTTTAAAGCATTTAAAGTGACTACTTTTTCCCCCTTTCCATTCCACTCATTGGCCTAACTCCTGTAGTATGTAAAAGTAGAGATGATTCTACTGTTGGCTGATCCCACTATCTCAGAATGATGATGAAAATAATTGACTTTCTGAATACAGATAGGAAGAACAGGCCATTTAGCTCCTCGATCCTGTTCTGCCATTCAGTGTGATCATTGCTAATCTGCAACCTAACTTCACACCCTTTGCTTCACACCCTTCAAACCTCTGGATAACAAAATTCTACCAATCTCAGTTTTAAAATTTACAATTGATCTGACAAATTAAAGTAATGGTGTAAAATTTGATTTTGCACATTCATCCTGAACCATGCTGAATTAAATAAAATTGCAGCAAACATTTTTGAAAATGTTAGCATCTCTAGTGCTATCATTATCTATCACTTTGTGTGTCTGACCAGGAACTTGTTCTTTGAATTGAATTTAATGGTGGTTCCATTGAGAAACTATCACATCTAGAGAGGCCTCTTGTTTATCCTTAAGAAAAAGGAGGATGTAACCTGGAAGTGAGAAAGTAAAACTAAAGTAAACCTCATGTAGGTTATTGCCATCACATAATGATGCCTCTGGGCTTAAAATTGTTGGCCCTTTTTATTTAAGAAAGAAATATTTGTTTCCACTGTTAGTCAACAGGGGAATCTTACAAGCCACATGTTTTCATGTGCTCAGTCTAAACTCCTGAAATAAGCTTGGCTCAAATGTTTATATCACTGATTGTGGCTGGCTAATATTTATTTTCATTTTATCAATGGGGTGGGGGGGGGGCTGACATAAATACTTAACTACTTTGCCAGTCAAAGATTTTTTTTAATAATTGATTAAAGTAGCCAACGTTTCAAAATCTGAAATATTTCATGAGCTGATAGGCAGTGCCAGATTATAGGAATTGGAATGGGATTTTAACAAAAGGTCCATTTGCAGACCGCAGACTAATTATCTTGTTTATATTTTGGACATGACCTCCTCCATTTGATAGAACTAGCAAAGCTGATCTAGCTTTAGTTAACGTTTCACTGTGAGATTGATTGAGTTAAGACGATTGGTTGATTTAATGTCCTTAAAAATGTAGCAACTCTAGTTTATGAATTATTAACTCGCTGGATATTTTGAAATCACTTGTTCTATTAATGCCTAATGCAAATAACATTAATTATTGGCAATGAAAATTTTAAACAGTAAAGTTTAAATTCATGCATTGTGTTCATTTATTAGGATTAGCATCATAAAGTCATAGTATTTAGATTTATGCATTTAAATATAAAATGTTTTGACAGAAAATAGTGAGGTGCATCCCATGGTGTATTGGTGATTTTTCTAAAATATTGTGTTTTGCATCAATATAGGGTAGACATATTTTCTAACTTTGAACAATCAGATTTTTCTCTTAGTGGCTTGCATGAGGCATATTGTGAGGGAAAAAGTACCCTAATAATGCAAGTGAACATATGATTTTATTAATAATCTGATAATTGCATTGGTACACCTCCGAGCTCTCAATAAATAACTTTTGGAAGAAATTGTTCAAATGTATCAACTACTGCCCCTTACAAAAGAGATGCTGCCATCCAACTGATGATTAAAATTTGCTTCCATGGTTTTTAGTTTTATGGATTCGGCTAACCAACATTTACAATAAGTGACGTTGAACAGTTTTGGTATTTTCTGAAATACATGTATCGAATTAATCTTAGTTAATTAAATAGCTCAGGAATCTAATTTATTTCTAAAGTAGAATAAAATGGCTCTTTGATATCACATACAATTGGTCTGCTGTAATATTCTTTAAAAAAATGTTTTTCAGCTCACTTAATAGTAGCCATTGACAAGAAGCCTTTGTACTAGGCTTGTTGACAAGACCAGGATGTCCAAATGAGATGCAGGGTAAACTAACTTCAAATGTTTTTCAACAGATGCATAACTGGGCTAAAATCAGGTTAGATGTTACATTTTTATTTGCTCTAATTAAGTCACCTATTGCCCTTTATGAAGCAGGTAGAAGTTAAAATTAAATTCTACCTAAAAGAATAGTGAAATGCTGCAAAAGGACTTCATTTTTTGCTAACTTGTCAGAAATACTTGAGGTCAATTGTTCTGCCTGTCTATTGCCATTTTTAAGTATTACAGATGTTTAACTGAATTTTGAGCCAATACTAGCACAATCACACTATAGTGCTACATTTATTAAGTTTCAACTATAATATTTTAATTGGGATTTCTAAATTCTAAAGTCTGTTTACAAATATGTACCATATCTGATTTAATTCACTCAGCTAAGCATGTCAGTTCCTCATGAGCATGAATCATAACATGAGTGCTCCTAATTGACACACATTAGCTCAAAGCTTGGCCTTGCATATGGGACAGTGGTGACAAATGTGAATTATTGTGAAGTTGGACTTGAGTTACGTTGCTGAGCAGAGTTAGCTTTACTCTGCATGTAACTGGTGCGCTTAACCTCAAAATGGCCAAAGCTGAGGTTAAAATTCGGCAACATTCCATTTCCCAGTGCTAGCATTGATGGACATAACAATTCACGTAAAAAAGCCGGAGAGTAAGATAGGCACATTAGCGACAAGTTTCAGAATTTTATATGGTACATCATGGGGTCATGTACTTTGATTAGGATTTTCCTATTGTTCTGTTTCTATTGGGTAGCTTGATAGAATCGCTCATGTGGAAGAAGTTAAAACATTCCAACTCTGTCAATAGCAACTGAAATTAAGTCTCTCCCAGAACTGATGCATCAAATTGGCTGTCTGTGTCACATAGCCTGCTAGTAAAAATTGATGGTGAAAATTGGTACTTTCTTCAGGAGAAGAAACGTAATTATTTTACATTGTTTTTGGAGTCAGCAGTCTGGAAAGATGATAAATTGGTATTTTTATATTTTTTTATGTTTCCCCTGGTTGGGGAGTCTAGAACCAGGGAACATAAATTTTTTTAAAAACCACTTATAATTGAGATGAGGACAATTTTATTTTACTCAAAGGGTTGTGAATCTTTGGAATTCTATACCCCAGAGGGCTGTGGAGCTTTGCAATTGAGTATGTTTAAAGCAGAGAGTGACAGATTTCTAAATGCCAATGGGATATGGGGATAGTGTGTGGAGGGGGGAGGCGTTGAAGTGATGATCAGCCATGATCATATTGAATGGCAGAGCAGGCTACTCTTGGTCGTCTCCTCCTATGTTCCTATGTTACAAGTTTCAGAGCTTGTGATTTTAGCATTAATTTTCCCTCAATGATTTTAGTTCAAGTAATGATGCTGTCATGCCTTCTCAATCAAGCTGGTTTGAAAATGTATTGCTATACATGAATTGTGCCAAATTTGCATTGACATAAAGTACTTTTGAGGTTAGATACAGGTGACAAGATAATTCAGACTGAGTGCACTAAAGCCCCAAGGTGGGATAACACATTCCAGGAAATTGTGTCACACTAATTTGAATTTCCATTAAATTCAATGTAGCTCCAACTTGATTTATTACAGGAGAATCAATCAGCCCCTGTAGAATGCTGTCAGGTTGGAACGTTAAGATAAAAGCAAAAAACTGCGGATGCTGGAAATCCAAAACAGAAATAAAAATACTTGGAAAAACTCAGCAGGTCAGACAGCATCTGCGGAGAGGAACACAGTTAACGTTTCGAGTCCTTATGACTCTTCAACAGAACTAAGAAAAAATAGAAAAGAGGTGAAATATAAGCTGGTTTAAGGGGGGACAGGTAGAGCTGGATAGAGGGCCAGTGATAGGTGGAGATAGCCAAAAGATGTCATAGACAAAAGGACAAAGGTGTTGAAGGTGGTGATATTATCTAAGGAATATGCTAACAGATGACATTAAGGGTAGAAAGCAGGACAAGCAAGGTACAGATAGCCCTAGTGGGGGTGGGGTGGGGTGAAGGTTGGAACATTATCTGGGCTGAAATTGTGCATTTGTGCAGTTGGAGATCTGACTCACATCTGTCTTCTTTTAGAGTCGTGCCCCAATTTCAGCTAAGCTTGTGGCCAATATGCTGTCAGTTGCTGGAGCAGATCACATCATCACCATGGATTTGCATGCCTCACAGATACAGGTTAGAGCAAAATATTGCACCATTATAGTCAAGTAATAGTACCAGACCTCTTGTTAAATATGTGACCATGTCAAGATGTCTCTTGTTGGGTGATGTTTCTCCAAAGGTTTTGCAAGATCCAGTATATAAAACCTTCTTGGTCATGCTTGTGTTATTTAACTGCACAGTTTGTTTATTTCATACAGTCAGTAGAAAGCTGCAAGAGTTGTTCGCTGCACAAAAAAAAATCTTTCTGTTCTTGGGCAAATAAAACTGTATATTTAACGGTTCTTAAAGGAATACTCGAGGGATGTTGCTGTCGGGTGCTAAATTAGGATGAAGTTTTGTCTTTTAATGTGCTGCTCTGCCAGCAGATTAGTCCATTCCCATTAGAGTCTTGTGAAAATGATAGCTGGACTTTCTGCTGAGATTAGTGTATTGGGGTTTTATTTTAGTCCGGTACCTGGAGGAGCAGGGATTCAGCTTCACTATCGTGTCGTTGGGCATCATGGTAGACCTCAGATCAGCGTGGGATGATTCCTGTGATGGTACAGATCAAGATATGTGGCTATTGATGAGAGAAAAAAAAGATTGCAGAGGTAGGTGTCAATCTGTCCTTCTTTTAAACATGGAGACCTGGCAGACGTTTTGCATAACAATGAATTGAGAGCCTTCCCTAGAGTATTCCTTTAATGAATGCCTGCCTGTGCACCCGTAATTGACGTGAAATTTGTAGTGAACATGATGGAAGGATGAAGTGATGAGGCACTGGACCGAATTTTTAAACTTTAAATCGTGCTGACTAAAATGCTGCTGTTGGGATATTATGTAGACTTTGTGTAGGTGGCAGAATTAGTCTGATCTTATTTCTAACAGCAAATTTTGGTGATTAATCAAGTTCTACTCAGCTTGTTCTTTTTTACATTGACTCAAGCACATTCAGATTTTAGGCATTAAAAGGGTGACACATTTGAATAAAGTAATCCTCAGTGTTTCTGATTAAGTTGTAGAACTACAGGTACTTGCTGATTGCATTTACCATATCTGTTGATACATGTATTCATGCTAATGACAGCAACGAAGTGTTGTGTGACTTCCCATTTTTAACTTGGATTAAATATTTTTGTTCAATCCACCTTAAATTAATTAAGTTGTTTCTGACTCGAATCGTTGCAATCAACTTTTTTGCAAAGTCATTTACATTGTTCGTGTGGTTAAATATCAATCTGCACCAGCACTTTGAGTAAGTATTATTGAAGAATTTGAGATTGTAACAACGAATGTTGGCTAGCATAATCAGCTTTTCACAAAATTGTTCTTGTTGCTAATTGATGAAAAACAAAACCCAAAAATTTTAGTGAAAGGTTCAGTGGGCAGGAAGATCACATTCATAGCAAAGGTACTCAATGTGCTGTTGCAAAAATATCATTGGAGCTAAGAATACTGTACATTTAGCCTTTTTACAAAAACTGATATCTTTAATTTTCATCTGTCAGGGTTTCTTTGATATACCCGTGGATAACTTGTATGCAGAACCAGCTGTACTGCAGTGGATAAAGGAGAATATTCCAGAATGGAGGAATTCCATAATTGTCTCTCCAGATGCTGGTGGAGCTAAAAGGTGAGTTGATTAGTCAGATTAATACACAATTTGCATGGTCTGATTGCTCTGCTTGTGAAAGTAGAGTTAATACAACATGCTATTGCCAGTTGAAGATAAAATTGTACTTTAATTATTATTGTTAGTTCAAATTTTACTGAAGCAAGAGTCAAATGCCAAAAGCAAATGCTAAAAGAGGGATTGTATTTGGTGCAGTTTTCAATTATGAATACAAAAATAACTTTCCCAATTCACGCCACATGCCTCGCAGGTTCATTTGGGTAATGTTAATATTATTTCCGCTGAGAAAACTATTAACTCTTGACATGAGTTGCAGTTCATGATTACTGGTATATTATAATGCAGTTGTTTGTGGTTTTGCTCCAGGGTGACATCAATTGCTGATAGGTTGAATGTTGAATTTGCACTGATCCACAAAGAAAGAAAGAAGGCAAATGAGGTGGATAGAATGGTGCTCGTTGGCGATGTTAAAGATAGAGTGGCCATTCTTGTGGATGACATGGCGGACACATGTGGAACCATATGTCATGCTGCTGACAAGTAAGTAAATGCGAGCAAAATGGTCCCTGAAGGGCAGTTCTTCTAATGATGTCTTCTGGTTTTACATGTGTACACCAATGGGGGAAGGGAAGTTTTGGAACACCCAGAGAAGACTTTCTGTTTGCTGTTCCCTTGAATTGCATGAAGCTGTGCATGTTTCATCAAGGACTTAAGAATAAGGGTTTGACTACCCTACATAACATGTTTGTTCATATATTTTGTAATGCGCTTTTTTAGAGCAGAGCGCACACACAATGGGTGAATTTTCCAATTCTTTTAGGTTTTTGAAAATTAGCTTCTTTTTTGGAAAGTACGTGTATAGCTATTAGCCAAATGAGCGTGAGCTAGCGCTATTTTGGGTTGCGTTTTTTCCATATGCATTTACTTGTTGTATTTTACTTCTTTCACACTCTTTAAAAGTTACTCCTCTTAGGATGGGCATTCCTCTGAAAATTCTTACCTACAGGATGAGAAGTTGAAGGATAGCTCCATGGGACAGCATTGCGGTGAATACACTTGTAACGACCCATTCTTGACTAAGTAGAATAGAGTATAAATCTTGCCTTAACTTACTTGGGCATTTCTTGAGACCTGCGTCCTCCATTTAATTCACCAGGGAGGCAGTCTCAGAACTTTGCAGTTCAGCTTACAGGAGAAGGCATACTTTGCCTGGAACCAGAAAGGCTGAATTCATGTCGTACACCTAGTTGCTTACTCACTTTACCAAGGGAAATCTATCAGAACAGGAGAGTACTGTGCGCTGTTCATGCGGTCATATTTTCAATACTGTAGGGCCTATCTGCCCATATAAGTTCCTTCCAGCAAAGCTCAGGTTTCTGTTACAAAAATAAAATATTGCAGATGCTGCCAATCTGAAATAAAAGCAGAAGATGTTGGAACTGCTCAGCAGGTCAGACAGCATCTGCAAAGAAAGAAACAGAGTTAATGTTTTGGACCTTGTGACCTTTTTGCTGTGTATTTCCAGCATTTTCTGTTTTTATTTTTCGCTCTGGCCTCAATGATGTGGCTATTGCAAAAATTGGAATGTTTCCATTAGAAGATATGCCATGGGTGAATGTGGACTGCCTTGTCATTGTGTGTGAGAGTTTAAAGGATTGTCAAGTTATTATTTTGTGTCTAAAACCAAATTGTAAGAGTCGAAAGTGTTTATTGCAACCATTCCATGTTGTTACATTTTTAAATAGCTACATTCAGACAACACTGACTTTGGCAAATGTCTCGAATACTTTTCCTCACTTATACTGATGACCTCTGGTATGATACCTGGTGACAAACCCATAGAGAAATGTCACTAAACCATTACATTTAAATCAACTTGTTAAACCTCAGATGTTTAAAGATGATTTTTGCTTGAAGAAAATACATTTGCTGTATCTTAAATGTATAGTTACCATAGTATTTAGTCTCTTTTGTGTTTTTTTTGTTCAGATTGCTGTGTGCTGGTGCTACCAAAGTTTATGCTATCCTTACTCATGGTATCTTCTCTGGCCCTGCTATTAGTCGAATAAACAATGCAGCTTTTGAAGCTATTGTTGTAACAAACACCATTCCACAAGAAGAAAAAATGAAGATTTGCCCAAAAGTTCGGGTAAATCTGTTCTTTGTTTGGATTTATTTTGAAGGAATGAGTATTTTATTGAATACACAGACACTTAGCCTGTCGTCTTACCTTTCAGGTGATTGATATCTCCATGATCCTCGCTGAGGCAATACGCAGGACCCACAATGGCGAATCTGTGTCATATCTGTTCAGCCATGTTCCGCTGTAAGGCGATTAGATTTCAGCTTTGCTGCGTTGTTCTGGTCTGAACACTGCTCTGCTGCATTCTGAGGAACCCATCATCATTTACTGGAATACTGAAGTTAACCACACCCAGCTTGAAAGGGCCCACTGGCTGTACCAAACTGGAAAAAATTACGTTCATATTTGAAAGCATGAAAACATTAACTATTTTAAATGTCGTGTACTGGATTTTATTTCTCATATCACTTTGTTTCTGGGGAAGAATAATGCGTTGTGGAAAGGACAGCAGAGTTCTGTTTTTTGTACTTTTAGAAATGTAAGCTTTTGAGAAGTGAATTTCTATGAAATCTCAAACTTGTTACTGGCTATGTGGCTTTTCTACACCAGCACACAAGCCTGTTAAATACTGCTTTTTATGGGAAACAAATGTTTGGAAAATATTTGGGATACGACACAATACTAATAATTATCAACAGACATTCCACAAGCTATTAAAACTGATTTGGACATTCAAATCTAGTTGACTATTTGCATTCTACTGCAACAGAGGAAACTGGTCAATAAACTTGCAAGTTGATTAATAAATGAATTCCAGTACCAATGCAATTTTGAAGTGTGAAAGCAAATAATTGCAGCCAAATTGCGATGTGTTGAGTGGCTTAAATAAAATGATTTTTCTGCAGAAAAAAATAGCTCGCTGCAATAACTTGCTATTTTTGTCCAAAAACCAATTGAGCAGATGTGCAGAAGTTAGCAGAAGAAGCAATATAAAAATTAAATTCTCTAGTGCAGCAGCTTCATGTTAAAGTTCAAAACACAAGTCCAGTCTCATGTTTACAAGTTCTAAAGTACATCTGTTTTTGATCAGCTGGGTGTTGATTTAAATTGAGCACTGGTCCCATTAGGGGAGAGGCAGCTGCTGAGTCCTTGTTTGAACTTTGCATGTGGCCTTTCTTAAAGGCAGGTTTTATTCGCCAGGTAAGCGGTTTCGAAATTAGAGAAACTATTCAAATGAATGATTTGGGAAACATCACTGAAAGTAAAGTTGAAGCTCTTTATCTCTCTGCACTAAATTATTGAAAATATTGCAATGCTGTGGCCCATGGAGCTGGGGGAATTTGTTGAGAAATAATCTAAGGCTTTCTAGTCAACAAAAGGAGACTTCTGTTCAGCAAACCTGCAGGGTATTTCTAGTCACTTGCTGATGTTGGCCCTGCCCCCTTAAAGTAAGGGAAGCTACAACTAATATTGCAGTAATTCTGAATTCAATTCTTCCTTCATATTATTTTGTCTTTAACTGTAACATTGCCAACATGGGGTAGAAATACTTCAAATGACCATGCTAGCAGACCACCTGTGCTACTGCTTAAGTTGGCTCGGAGTTTGTTTTAATAAGAAGTTAGCACTCAAACATGTATTGAGCAATGTGTTCTTCTGTTAAAGTGATGCTATGTGTAACTTTGTGTGTCCCTTTGAAGTCCCAAGATGTAACTGCTGTTTTTCTTCTGTTGGTGGTTGATTGCTCTTAACAAATACAGTACTCGGGTCAATCAGAAGTCACACTGGCTTGCATATTTTTACTCTTTAGCTATGTAATTTATTAAGTTGGCTGAATAAGTGTAATTATGTTATAAAGCATTATGGAATTGTTTACTGTATTCTGATTCAAATTGTGCTCACAATTTTGTGGACATTTTAAATTGGCCTTGGTTATTGTCTGTTTACCCATGTACTCTTCTGTCTTGTCCTTTGTAGAACAATGGAAAGGATGTGTTGTAAGTAGGGTAGGAGGCATGTGACATGACTTAGGATGTGTGCGATAGGACCGGTGGGGAGAGGGAGACACTTAAGTTTTAATTACCACAGTGGCTTCTAGGATCTGAATGGCATGGTGGTGAGTGTGGGGGTGTAGCAGGATTGATCTTGAGGTATGTGCACCCTGGGAGGGAGTAAACAATGAGTAGAGAGGTTGGATGCAGCAGTACTGGGAAGGGAATTGGGAATAATGGGCATTCCAATATCTAAGAGCAGTGGGAATACCTTGTGGAGTTTAGGAGCAGTAGATGGCTGATGAATTTGTAACATTTGTGCAGGAGATGCATGGGTATGCCATTGTTGAGAGAAGACTTCTGTAATCTGGAACCATTGATATGAAAATACAGGAAGTCCTGTGATGTGCAAATATTGGGGAAAATGCCAGGGACAATTCTAGGAAAGGGATTTAAGTAATTTAGGAGGGATATGACAGTGTGTGGCATCAAGGAGCTCTGGAAAAACTGAGCCAATGGGAATCAGGAGGAAAACCTCTCTCTAGCTGCACAAAGAAAGGTGGTTGTGATTGTTGGAGATGAATCGTCTGAGTCCCAGGAACTGCTGCAGGAATTCTTCAGGGTAGTATCCTAGACCGAACGATCTTCAGCTACTTCCCTCCATCATGAGGTCAGAAGTGGGTATGTCTGCTGCTGATTGTCCGATATTCAGCACCATTTGTGATTCCTCAGATGTTGAAGGAGTCTGTGCCCATATGCAGCAAGATCTGGACAATATTCAGGCTTGGGCTGCTAAGTGACAAGTAACATGCATCACACACAAATGCCAGTCATTGACCACCAACAAGAGAGAATCTAGACATCTCCCCTTGAAATCCAATAACATTTCTAGCTCAGAATTCCCCACAATCAACATCCTGGGGGTTACCATTGACCAGAAACTGAACTGGACTAGCCACATAAAAACGATGGCTGCAGGACCAGGTCTGAGGCTCTGATTTCTGTGGCGAGCAACTCACCACCTTACTCGCCGAAGCCTCTCCACCATCTACAAGGCACAAGTTGGGAGTGTTTATGGAATATTCACCGTTTACCTGCTTGATTGGTACTGTCATTCACCACCTTAAACATTCACTCCCTCCACCACTGACGCACAGTGGCAGCAGTGTGTACCATCTACATGATACTCTGCAGCATCTCCCAAACACTGACCTCTGTCACCTAGAAGGACAAGGGCAGTAGATGTATGGGAACGCCACCATCTGCAAGTTGCCCTCCCATGTCACAGACTGTCCTGACTTGGAACCATATTGCTGTCCCTTCACTGTCACTGGGTCAAAATTCTGGAACTTGCTCTCTAACATCACTGTGGGTGTACCTACACCACATGGACTGCAGTGGTTCCAGATGGTAGCTCAGCACTTTCTCAAGGGCATTTAGGGATGGGCAATGAATGCTGGCTTAGCCAGCGATACCTACATCTTGTGAAAGAATTTCGAAAATGAAAGTCTTCATGAATATATAAATGCCACCCCCACCAATGGAAACTTGATAATGTTTCCAATCGGAGCTCTGATTTTTGTTTTGAGTTGTTTGAAGTGCTGAACGCCCCTAACAACTTCAGATTGCATGTTGGCAATTCAAATGTAAACAAACCATGTACTTTAAATGACTCCTGGCTCAGCGCCATGAAAGCTATTTACAGAAACCTGCTTCCACTCGGAGAAAAGTCCTACAGCCATTTTCCTGGCGGACATCCAGCATTAAATTTATTAAAGCATTTGGCTACATTTCGGGCCAGGGATTTGATCTTGGTCATGGCTGGTCACATGGCTTTTCTTGGCACAGATGGGAGGTCACGCAGCACAGTGCCGATAACTTACCGGCAACTAGAAGGACTGGATCAAAGATATGTAGCTTTCATGTAGCTGGCATATATAAACACAATAGTGTAAAAGGAGGTAATCAATGACCATGAAACGGTGTGTGTGAATTCGTGCACAAACCTTTTGATACAGTTAGATTTGCAAGAAGTGTTTAATAAGGAAGGTTGTAACTCGCTGTGCACTAAATCTTGGAAATTTGAAGTCTATGTGGTAGAGATGCATGATGGATTAATGTTTAGCAAATTCTCAGCACAGCATGGCGCACATCCTAGGAGACGAAAGTTGCAAAAAACCGCAATCAACCTAAATGTTATACTTTAAAAGGATGACAAGCAGCTTAAAGACCCATCAGCCTAAATGAAGCAAGAACTTGCATGTATATAATGCCTGTAACATCCTCAAGAAATCCTAAAGTGTTTTGCAGCCAATTAATTATTTATAAAGTGTAAACAATAATTTGAAGGCAATTGTGATTGTCAGTTTGTTCACAGCAAGATCAGCCCATTCGCTGTTGTTCTGTAAAAGATTAGTATTAAGTCGGGGCCTGGTAGATTTCTTCCAATGTATTAACATCAATATAACAAAATAATGGGAATCATCAGTCAACTGTGGATCTGCAGCCAGTTAAGTCATGACCTGTGAGAAGATTTCAAGTGGTCCCCTCTCTTTCCACTCCTGGGTTAACTACAACAGTGTTTGTTTTTAGAATTTGCTCGTCAACTCAATGTGTTTAACTGTTTAAGTGCTATGCTATAAAAGACGCACACATTTTCTTGTAAGTTTTTAAAAGAAAAGGAAATAATATTTGTTGTGCTTAACACCTGAACTAAATAAAAATAATAAAAACAGGCCAAGCCTCTCACACACAAACTGAAGAGTTCACACACACAAATTGCAAAATGGGCTGGTAGATTAAATAGTTTGAGTCCAAAAAAAGGTCAATTGCATACGGATCCTGAAGGTTGATGATTTGGATGTTTTCAAAACTAGGCTTGATGGTGTCTCTGGATCCTGTGTCAAAATGATTTAAAGATGTTGATAGGAGTTTTCTATCTTATGGATTCAGCAGCTGTTGGGTTGGGCTGTAGTATGTAGCTTGTCATGCAACAGGCAGGGCACAAGGTTGTAGGATGGCTGGGGAGAGTGCCTATTCGGGCTGCTGTGGGTGGGACAGGAAATCTTCAAATTTTCCTGCCCTCTCCTTGATGATGCCCACCATGGGTGGGAGCAGAAAATCCCACCCAGGGTCTTTCTGATCTCACACTCAGACCATCTCTCTTCTGATTGGCCTAGAGAAAAGCAGTTTCTTGAAACATAAAGGGTTAGTTTGCTCATCAGGTGACCTGTCCTCAAACTGACCAGTTACCCAAACATGGTCATAGCAAACTAATTCCCAGCCCATTGTTTAGACATGATTAGATTATGGTTGGCAGAGATCCCCCTCAGCAGGATCCAATGTCCAAAGTAATTTGAGTCTAATGGATTGTTTCAAACCAAGCTGATTATACAGTTGAAGTCTGTTTTGTGAATGGTTCAGGAGATTGGTCATTCACACTACGTTTATTGTCTCTGGTTTTCTATCTCTTGATAGACTGACTCTGTTCTAATAACTTTGGAATTTGTAGGGTACAGCTATGCAAATGTTCGGCCATCTTAGAAACTGCTGTTTTAAATCATTAAAAATGTTGCTGTTCAGTCTTTTTACTTATCTGGTAGTTTCTGGCGGTTTCAACTGGTTCAATCAATAGTTATTTTCAATATATAACATAGGTTTTATAACAATGTGATAAATAGACCAATCAGAATCAGAGTTGGGACAATGGATTGTGCCCAATAAGTGAATCAGAGCTGGGTATGTCTCTGATGTGGTTGGAGTTGGTGAGGTGATGAAAAAAAATCAAGGCAGATTGCATGTCAGCAGTAACAACAGTTGGTGTTTGGACACAATGTGCTGGAGGAGAGGGGTATTGTAAGGCAAGGAGATTTAACTGATGGCAGAGGGTGTGATATAAAGCTTTGTCTCTTGTTTCCATGATGGCATGATTATGTGCATCAAATAATTTGGCAAAATTCTCGTGTCCCATTTTTTAAATGATTTCTCCTGAGTTCCATCCCATGCGTGCGATTTTACTCCCCCCAATTCAGCTATCTACTGTACCATTGATAATTAGAATTGGGTCATACCATATTTATACAGTAGATGCTTTTTAAAAAACTGCTTGCTTAAAGTACAAAGAATTAGCAAATTAGAAGGACAGTTGTGAGATCGCTGGTCAGTTGAGGTTTGGAGGAGAGAACCTCAGCCCGTGAAGTGAAAAGGCAAGTTTTAAGTATGATAAAAGATATATGTGTATTTAACCACATAACATTTTTACACAGAAAAAAATACTTGTGTCATGGGGATCTGCAGATTTTTTATAACGAGGGAGGGGGCCTCAGAAACAAAAATGTTGAGAACCCCTGTTCTAAGGCAAATGGTGGTGGGGTACTTGTATAGCAAGGATTTGGAAAAGTCCTGCCTTTTGATTCTCGGGATGATGTGGCATTTATTGCGCATCCCCAGTTTGCCTGAGAGATTGGTGGCCTTGAACTGCTGAAGTCCTTTAAATGCCATTAAATATTTTCACAGAACGTAGACCCCCATTATAGAAGGAATGACAGTATATGTCCAAGTCAGAATGATGCGTGGCTTACAGCTCATGGAGTTCCCAATATCTCGTTTTTTCCCTTTGTAGTATTGGCTAGAGTGCTGATGAAGGAATTGCGGTAAATTGCTGCAGGGCATCCTTCAAACAGTACCTAGTGCACATTGTTATCATTGCTGCAAGGTGGATGGGATATTGAGTTCACTAGCAAAGATGCCAGTCAAGCCAGCAGCTTTTTGCTGGATGCTGTTGAGAATTTTGAATGTGTCACAGCCTCAGGTGCAGCTTTTGCAACTCCAGTCCTGCCTATGTAGTTATCAGCCCCATGGTTCCCAGTCCAGAATTTGCATCTGCCTCGGCGAGGGGTTTCCAAACTGTGGGCGCAACCCCCAGTCGGGACATGGGGCAAAATTTTGGGGTCGCGAGCTCCAAGGCAGCAATGGTGGCCATGGAACTTGGACTGAGTTTTGACAGCTGCGAGGCTCTGTTTGTGTTTTTTTTTTCTGTCAATGGGCATGGCCTAATGGTCTGTTCCCTGAGGATCAATCGTTGCTACCACCACAGCTTAGAAATAGGTCTGTTCTTTTCCTGTGTAAACTTTGCAGTTTTAACAACACCCTCTCCCACAACCCCTTCCCCCACCGCTTAACAACTCTCTCTCCCCACCACCACCTCCCTCCCACCCCTTCAGTCCTCACCCTGGGGTCATGAAGCCTTAAAATGGGGTCATGTCAGCAAAAGGCTGGGGAAGCTCTGGCCTAAACCTTGACTACGCTTAATCTGGGCCATTGTTCTGGTATTGAGATGTTACTTGTCATATCCTGCAATTAACCTTTTTGTAATATTGGCCTCTTTGCTGCCTTTTCTATTGGGGACATTTAAATAAAGATGTTTTTAATTGTTAATCTATTCTCAGTGCAATACACAACAGAAAGATGACGACGAGGCCTGAATAGTGTTTCCTTTTGCATTTCATTTGAGAAATTAAGGACTGAAGAAGATTGTGACACATTTTTGGCGCTCCCAAAGTTTATTTTGTGGAAACTTGATCAATCTGTAGGTTTGCACTGTGTGCATATGTTCAGGTACACAGTAAGTCAGCACAGTATGTAATTGAGAAAGAATGACACTGAAGATACATTTAGGAGCAATGGGAAATTCAACCCTAACAAAGAGGACTGGTATAATTATGAACAAAGGTTTTGCATTTGGCTAGAAGCGAATAAAGAAAGAGATGGAATTCCTTGAATGTACATATGATAGATATGGAAACAGTAGTTGATGTTATCGAGCAGGAAGATCTAACAAAGGGAGAGCATGAGAAACCTCATATAGTCCAAATTCCTCCTCCAGTCCCAATTGAAAGTCAGAAAGAAAGTGAAAGTTACAAGGAGACTGACAGTTTGCTGGTATCACAGAATCCACTGGTATAGCAAAGTGTCTTTGACTAAGACAATTCAAACAAGTTCACAGTCCCAACCATTAATTGGAGTTGGTCGTCAATGTCAAAGTTCAGGCTTGACACAACCAGAGATGTTGAGAGAGCAAAGTCAAGGTAATGGAAATAGAATGAAATATTGAGTCAGAACGAGAAAAAAGCCAGATAAGTTAATTAAAAGTATGTAGGAAGGAAGAAGAAATAAATTGTTCTTTTCTTTATTTCTTGCCAAATTATGATAATTTTGTTAAAGACATACTGGTGTTAAAGAAGAGGAAAAACAATTTTATTTAACACATAAATTTCTCTAGCAGAATCAGTCATTTATATTTTGCTTGTGATTACAAGTATGCAACCCAACCTATACATTCCCAGTTACTGCTTATGTTAGCTTAGTCATATGGTATTCTGGAAACTTATGTTCATGTATCATTTTGTATTTTAACGTATAAGTTTTTAGGGAAGGGAGTGGAGTATATTACAACATCTGAGCCTTTTGTGATATTGACCTCTGTGCTGCTCTCTCTGTTGGGGAGGTGTAAATAAAGTCAGTTCACTAATGGCTGCCTGCTGTAAGTCCATGTGTTAATCGTTCCTCAGTGCAATACACAGCATTACTGACTCCTTTAATTAAAGCAGCATCAAAAAACTAATACCAATAAACACATTTTGTGAAAAAGTTGGCATGAGTATAAAATGGTTAGCCAGATTTGTTCAATAAAATTATCAATTATTTAAATGACGTGTATCCAATGTCAAAGAATGAGATTTGTCAGTTGTTACTTTTTAAATTTAAAACAAAGAGCTTTGTAACTTATTGCACCAAGAATTTTCTCCCAGTTTATGCTGAGCAGTTTTTCAGAAAATGACGCAGTGTTCAGTCATTAAGCGGCAATATTTTTGGAGGTAAGTTTGTTGATTTTCTGAAGTTATGGCCTTGAGTAAAGCAGTGAGTGTGCGGTTTTACACATCATGGACTAACCAAACTTTATAGGTGTTGACTAAATGGGCTTAGTAATAACCTACCCTCTTTTTGATTCCTCAGAGTTATTTCTGCTTTATGAAGCAAGTTTATATTTAAAAAATCCCCAAGCACAGTCTTTAGAACCTAACGCAAAACCCATTTTTTTCACTTTCCCTGGGTAATTATCCTTTGGGCCATTACAACCTGAAATCTTACATTTAGTGCACATGCTTGTACCAGGGCATGTACAGCATTTGAAGGGAGACTAAGGTTTTCAAGTGAGAGTCTCTGTTTACCTTTGGATGAAAAATGTCATGGCAATACAAAACAACAGCACTGACTAACAACACAAACCCAAGAACCTAGCACTAGAATCATTTGCTGGTCATGAAAGTTGCTTTCATTTACTTGTATCTATTGCAATGTTTCTTTTTGGAGACGTGGTTCTTGTGCAAGGCAGGCTAAGGACCAAATGATGGGAGGGTGAAAATAAAGATGGTGATCTAGGTTGCAGGTCCAAGCTAAGGCAGATAGAATGGAGAAATCTCCATTTATAGAATGCTACTTTGTGCAATAAAATATGTTGACTGTGAAGATGTTTGTTCAGTATTTGGCACAGAAAAAACTTGCTATGTTTAGGGTAGATGACTTAATTTGTTCATATGTATTGAGTTAAATGGCTTTGGAATTAATGCCATCAAAATAGAATGTGCAGATTTGAAATTAGACAACCAATGGGCTAAATTTATTAAGGGCCCTCCCTGTATGTGTTCGTATATTATGTACATGACATATATATAATAAAGAATACAGCTCACCAGAATTTGTGGGTAAGAATTTGCAAGACACGGAGCCACCAAGCACTCTTTCTGAATCTGTCTGCATTTGTTTCAGGTAAGATTAGCTTCAGTTACATTTTAGGTAGAATAAGAATCTGATCATTCAATTGTGGAATGTCTCATATTCAGAAGGATATTAGTGTAGCATTGATTTGGGGATAGGTGATATGTAATAACGGCTTAGCATAACATTGCCACCACCTGCTGGCATTATGGGGGAATACTACCTATGAACAATAATTAAATAAAATATCTTAAACAAGAACATTCATCTCACTCATTACCCACTTTATATATAATCGATTCTATGACTTGCCTTTCCAAAAAAAAGATAAATTTGCATGATTTACATGAGCAAATCAGTGAGTCACATGAATAAAACTAAATACAAGTAACAGAGGGGATTGATGAGGATACTGCTGTTGAAGTGTATATGGATTTTCAGAAGGTATTTGATAAAGTACCACATAATAGACTTGTTCGCAAAATTGAAACCAATGGGATTAAGGAGTTAGTGGCATGATAGATATAAAATTGGTAAAGAGATTGTAAACAGGAGGTGATGGAAAGTTATTTTGAGCTAAGTATAAACTGATATTCCCTGGGGATTGTTATTATGATCACTACTCATTTTGATATTTATTAATGTTCTGGACTTAGGTGTACAAGGTATAGCTCAAATGCTGCTGATGAAACAAAACTTGGAAGTGTAGTAGCAGATTTCAGGAAGATATAGACTGGTTAAGTGGACAGATAAATGGAAACAACAACCTGTATTTATATGACACCTTTAACCTAAAGCATCCCAAGGCGCTTCACAGGAGCATCATAAAACAAAGGCAGATGAAATTTCATGCGCAGAAGTGATGGTGAGAATGAAGAACATAAACTAACTGATATCATTTTAAATGTAGTGGAGGCACAGAGATCTTTGAAGGTGGTTGGGCAAATTAAGAAAGAGATTAAGAAAACATACAGGATTGTTAGCTTTATTACAAACAACAGCTCATATTTACACAGCACCTTTAATATAACAAAACATTGTAGAGGGCTTTACAGGACTATTATAAAACAGAGTATGACACCAAGCCACATGAGGAGATGTTAGGTTAGATAACCAAAGGCTTGGTCAAACAGGTAAATTTGAAAGGGTGTCTTAAAGGAGGAAAGTGAGGTAGACGGGCGGAGAGATGTAGGGAGGGATTTCTAGAGCTTAAGTCATGTAACTGAAGATGCGGCCACCAATGGTGGTGATTAAAATTGGGGGGTGTTCAAGGTGCTAGAATTAATGAGTGCAGATGTCTCAGAGGGTTGTGGGCTAAAGGAGATACCAAGATGGGGAGGGTAGAGACCAGAGATGGATTTGAAAACAAGGATGTGTATTTTAAAATTAAAACATTGCTTGACCGGGAGCCATGTAGGTCAGTGAGATTAGCAATGATAGGTGAAAGGGACTTGCTGCAAGTTAAAACATGGACAGAAGAGTTTTGGATGACCTCAAGTTTAAGGAGGATAGCACTTGGGAGACCAGCCAGGAGCATATTGGGATAGTTAAGTCTAGGGGTAACAAAGACATGGATGAGGGTTTTAGCAGCAATGAGCTGAGACAGGGGCTGAAGCTGGGCATTGAGTGAAAATGCAAAGAAGCCAAGCTAAATCTTTATAAAACATTGCTTAGGCCTCAACTGGAGCATTTTGTACAATTCCGAGCACCACACTTTCAGAAGGATCTTACTCGAATGGGACCAAGAATGAGACTTCAGTTATGTGGAGATTCTGGAGAAGTTGGGTTGTTCTCCTTTAAGCAGAAAAGGTTAAGAGGATATTTGATAATGGAGTTCAAAATCATGATGGGTTTTGCCAGTAAATAAAGAGAAGCTCCATTTCCAGAGATGAGCAGAGGACACAGATTTGAGGTTACTGGCAAAAGAACCGGAGGCAGTGTGAAACAATTGTTTTCACTCAGTGAATTGTGAACTTGAATGCACTAAAAAGGAGTTGGATTTTTTTTTTATTCATTCACGGGATGTGGGCTTCACTAGCTGGCCCAGCATTTATTGCCCATCCCTATTTGCCCTTGAGAAGGTGGTGGTGAGCTGCCTTCTTGAACCGTTGCAGTCCATGTGGCGTAGGTACACCCACAGTGCTGTTAGGAAGGGAGTTCCAGGATTTAGACCCAGTGACAGTGAAGGAACAGTGATATATTTCCAAGTCAGGATGGTGAGTGGCTTGGAGGGGAACTTCCAGGTGGTGCTGTTCCCATGTGTCTGCTGCTCTTGTCCTTCTAGATGGTAGCGGTCGTGTGTTTGGAAGGTGCTGTCTCAGGGACCTTGGTGAGTTCCTGAAGTGCATCTTGTAGATGATATATACTGCTGCCAATATGTGTCGGTGGTGGAGGGAGTGAATGTCTATGGATGTGGTGCCAATCAAGCAGGCTGCCTTATCCTGGACAATGTCAAGCTTCTTGAGTGTTGTGGGAGCTGCACTCATGCAGGCAAGTGGAGAGTATTCCATCACACTCCTGACTTGTGCCTTGTAGATGGTGGACAGGCTCTGGAGAGTCAAGAGGTGAGTTACTCCTGATTCCTAGCCTCTGACCTGTCCTTGTAGTCACAGTATTTATATGGCTAGTCCAGTTCAGTTTCTGGTCAATGTTAACCCCCAGGATGTTGATAGTGGGGGATTCAGTGATGCTAATGTCATTGAACATCAAGGGGCAATGGGTGGATTCTCTCCTGTTGGAGATGGGCATTGCCTGGCACTTGTGTGGCATGAATGTTACTTGCCGCTTGTCAGCCCAAGCCTGGATATTGTCCAGGTCTTGCAGCATTTGGACATGGACTGCTCCAGTATCTGAGGAGTCGTGAATGGTGTTGAACATTGTGCAATCATCAGTGAATATTCCCACTTCTGACTTTAAGATGGAGGGAAGATCATTGATGAAGGAGCTGAAGATGGTTGAGCCTAGGACACTACCCTGAGGAACTCCTGCAGTGATGTCCTGGAGCTGAGATGACTGACCTTCAACAACCACAACCATCTTCCTTTGTGCAAGGCATGACTCCAACCAACGGAGAGTTTTCCCCCAATTCCCATTGACTCCAGTTTTGCTAGAGCTCCTTGATGCCACACTCAGTCAAATGCTGCCTTGATGTCAAGGGCAGTCACTCTCACCTCACCTCGGAAGTTCAGCTTTTTTGTCCATGTTTGATCCAAGGTTGTAATGAGGTCAGGAGCTGAGCGGCCCTGGCGGAACCCAAACTGGGCATCAGTGAGCAGGTTATTGCTAAGCACTGTGGGTGTACCTACACCACATGGACTGCAGCTGTCCAAGAAGGCAGCTCACCACCACCTTCTCAAGGGCAATTAGGGATGCTGGGCCCAGCCAGCGACACCCACGTCCCGTGAATGAATTTTTAAAAAGTGCTGCTTGATAGCACTCTTGACCCCTTCCATTACTTTACTGATGAGCGAGAGTAGACTGATGGGGCAGTAATTGGCCAAGTTGGTTTTGCCCTGCTTTTTGTGCACAGGACATACCTGGGCAATTTTCCACATAGCCAGGTAGATGCTAGTGTTGTACCTGGACAGGAACAGTTCGGCTAGGGGTGCGGCAAGTTGTGGAGTACAAGTCATCAGTACTATTGCCGGAATATATTCAGGTCCCATAGCCTTTGCAGCGTCCAGTGCCTTCAGCCGTTCCTTGATATCATGTGGAATGAATCGAACTGGCTGAAGACTGGCATCTGTGGTGCTGGGGACCTCCAGAGGAGGCTGAGATGGATCATCCACTCGCCACTTCTGGCTGGAGATTGTTGCAAATGCTTCAGCCTTATCTTTTGCACTGATGTGCTGGGCTCCCCCATCATTGAGGATGGAGATATTTGTGGTGCCTCCTCCTCCAGTGAGTTGTTTAATTGTCCATCACCATTCACGGCTGGATGTGGCAGGACTGCAGAGCTTAGATCTGATCCGTTGGTTGTGGGATCGCTGAGCTCTGTCTATCACTTGCTGCTTATGCTGTGACAAGTAATCCTGTGTTATAGCTTCACCAGGTTGACACCTCATTTTTAGGTATGCCTGGTGCTGCTCCTGGCATTGCCTCCTGCACTCTTCATTGAACCAGGGTTGATCCCCTGGCTTGGTGGTAATGGTAGAGTGGGGAATATGCTGGGCCATGAGGTTACAGATTGTGATCGAGTACAATTCTGCTGTTGCTGATGGTCCACAGCACCTCATGGTTGCCTAGTTTTGAGTTGCTAGATCTGTTCCAAATCTATCCCATTTAGCACGGTGGTAGTGCCATACAACACGATGGAGGGTATCCTCAACTTGAAGGCAGGACGTCGTCTCCACAATGACTCCTACCGATACTGTCATGGACAGATGTATCTGTGACAGGCAGGTTGGTGAGGATAAGGCCAAGTATGTTTTTCCTTCTTGTAGTTTCCCTCACCACCTGCTGCAGACCCAGTTTAGCACCATGTCCTTTAGGACTCAGCCAGCTCTGTCAGTAGTGGTGCTACCAAGCCACTCTTAGTGATGGACATTGAAGTCCCCCCCCACCCGCCAGAGTATATTCTGCACCCTTGCCACCCTCAGTGCTTCCTCCAAGTGGTGTTCAATATGGAGGAGCACTGATTCATCAGGTGAAGGAGGGTGGTAAGTGGTAATCAGCAGGGGGTTTCCTTGCCCATGTTTGACCTGATGTCATGAGACTTCATGGGGTCTGAAGTCCAGTCTCTTCAGAAAAAGAATTAGATAAATGCTTGAAGAAAGAAATTTCAGGGTAAAGAGCAATGGAATGGTTGGTACAAATTGTCACAATCAGACAGAGCCAGCACAAGCACAATGGGCTAAATAGGCTTGAGAGGCTGTATCATTCTGTTTCTATTAACTAACTCCCTATCACATACAACACATACTGCTGCCACAAATTAATCTTGTGTCCAAATATCTGCTTCACTACTGCCCAATTTGTCTTTACACATTTTTTCCAAGGTTTTTCTGAAGTTACAGCAATTGGGAGAACCTCTGTGGAAACTCATCTCATATATTGTACTTCCGATCCGAGTCCAAAATCGTTGCTGTAAATAATAAACAACAGTGGACTAAGCGCTGGTCCTTATGGAACTACCCCCCTACCCCCCACCCCCCACCTCCCCCACCTCCAACACCCCTTCCAACCATTTATCAATATGAGTAATTATCTTTGACTTCTACTCTGTTTTCTCTGTCGTAGCCAGCTTGGTTTCCATTCTTCTACTTGTCCCCTGGCGCCTTATGTACTGACAAGTCATTTTTCTACCATGTACTACCTTATGGGCTTTTTTTGAAAATCCAAATATATTTCGTCTACTACAATGTCTGTTACTCTTTCTGTTACTTTTTCAAAGATTTCAATAAGATTGGTTAAGCATGATTCTCCCTTTTTTGGAATCCTTGCTGACTGTTCTCTATTGTATTTTCAGTTTCTGATGTTTTTCATTTATATTGAAGGATTCTGTTACCTTTCATACCACAGAAACGCTAATTTGTGAACAGCTCCATGGACTTGTTCCTTTGTGTATATATATTATGTATATATATATATATATATATATATATATACATCAGTATATATATATATATATATATATATACATCAGTATATATATATATATATATATATATATATATATACATCACATTAGCTGTCTGCCAGTCCTGTGGCACTATTACCTTGTCTAATTTGATAGCATGGTTGCAGTATTACTGCTGCAATATTGAAGGACATTTCAGAATATTTTTCTGCTGGAAAAAGATTTGACACTTGCTGATTCCTCTTGCTATAGCCTCAATCCTGTGTCTCAATGGTTTTAATCCAACAAATTTCTAAGTCAAAAATCTGTGATTTCTGAAAATGTTTGACCATGTTTTAAAGTGGGAATGCAATCATTAACACAAGCTACTTCCACAGGCATAGTTTGAGCTAAAACAAGCTCAGCACTTACATAATTACAAAGATGCAGAACCGCAAATTGCAGAGGGATTTGTCCAAAAGTTGCAGATAAAAATTGAAGTAATAGGGCTAAGCTTCCTTTTCAGGCAGTTTATCTTCAGGCATTTGATTACAGTTCCTGGCCATGAGAAAGAAAATGGGAGTAGCTGAAAGCAGGACCATGGTGTAAACACTGATTGCTATGTTGAGAGGAACCTAAATCAAAGGTTGTGACATTCTAGGTGCTGTGGCTTCCCAGAAAAAGAAAGAAGCTAAAAGATTTTGCCATGTAATATTTTAACGCGGTGGTTTCGAACTGGACCCGTACTTGCATCGTCTACAACGAAAAGGTCCTGACATAGGAACTATATTCTGTTTCACAATGTGTGGAGGAATAAAATACGCGTATAATTGTGAATGAAATAAAATACACCTATACTTGTGAGAGAAATAAACTTAAAATCCATGTATAATGAAATGACTGTAGAATGTCCCCAAACAGTTGTGCAGCCAGCACATAAATTAGCAAATCAAAGGGCCAGTGCTACCTTCCCAGACTAAGGGGCTCCGGATGTCAGATACAGTGGCAAAATCTAAGGAAAAAACTATTGTGTGTGCATTGCCCAGGATATGTAACCATTAACACTCTATTTGCTGAACCATCGACATTGTCCTGTCTATTTGCTAAACCATTGACATTGTCCTGTCTAATCGTTAAATCATTAACACTGATCACTATCCTTTGAAGCCATTTGAAACTATTGTAATTGCCCAAGTTTCTGTCACAAACCTTTTGCTATATCTATGTGTGTAAAGAGGTGTTAGTCAGAGACTGGTTCGCCCCCTTGCATGCGAGTAGGCTCTCCGTGATATCACAACTTTAGTATAGACTTCCTAGACAAGCCTCCAGGGTCTGAGTGTTCACTCTGTTTTTCTGCGACACAATGTTAATTTTATTTAAAATTGTTTCACTTGGTTACGTACACAGGTAACCTATCAGAGAACTGAAGAAAGGAAACTTTCAGTTGGGAAGATTTTATGCCAACTGTGGGACTCTGTTAGAAAAGCACATGGTATACGATTTCTATCTTGGTCTTAAAAGTTTAAAACTGTAGGGCAGATACACTGACACAGAGTCAAATTAGAATAAATCCACATCGTGATTTAAAACCCAACTGCTTTGCACCTGAGAGGTATTTTTTAAAAATGGCCAAGTGGAGCACAGTTAATATTGACACTCCTCCATCACCCCCTACTCCTCAACCCCCTCCTATGGCACAACCCCTTGCCCACGCAAAAGATGCAACACCTGCCCCTTCACTTCCTCTCTCCTCACCGTCCAAGGACCCAAACACTCCTTTCAAGTGAAGCAGCATTTCACTTGCATTTCCCCCAACTTAGTCTACTGCATTCGTTGCTCCCAATGTGGTCTCCTCTACATTGGAGAGACCAAACGTAAACTGGGCGACCGCTTTGCAGAACACCTGCGGTCTGTCCGCAAGAATGACCCAAACCTCCCTGTCGCTTGCCATTTTAACACTCCACCCTGCTCTCTTGCCCACATGTCTGTCCTTGGCTTGCTGCATTGTTCCAGTGAAGCCCAACGCAAACTGGAGGAACAACACCTCATCTTCCGACTAGGGACTTTACAGCCTTCCGGACTGAATATTGAATTCAACAACTTTAGGTCGTGAGTCCCCTCCCCCATCCTCACCCCCTTTCTGTTTCCCCCTTCTCTTTTTTTTTTTTTTCCCAATAAATTATAAAGATTTTCCTTTTCCCACCTATTTCCATTATATAAAATAAAAAATAAAAAAAAAAAAAAAAAAAACCCACTAGAGCTATACCTTGAGTGCCCTACCATCCATTCTTAATTAGCACATTCGTTTAGATAATATCACCAACTTTATCTTTAACACCTATGTGTTCTATTGTACTATTGTTGTTGACATCTTTTGATATTCTGCTTCTATCACTGCTTGTTTGTCGCTACAACCACACCAACCCCCTCCACCTCTCTGTCTCTCTATCTCTCCGCCCCCCACACACACACCTTAAACCAGCTTATATTTCAGCTCTTTCCTGGACTCGAACTCAAGTTCTGTCGAAGGGTCATGAGGACTCGAAACGTCAACTCTTTTCTTCTCCGCCGATGCTGCCAGACCTGCTGAGTTTTTCCAGGTAATTCTGTTTTTGTTTTTAATATTGACACTGTTGATTCCTGTTAAGAGAATCATATTTCCAAGGGGTGGGGCGGGGGGAGAGAAAAGCTGGTTTAGGTCTAAGACAAGATGGAAGTGGACGTGTGATTCACCATTAAACAAGCCTCACCTGACAAAATGTTATTCATCACTCAGCCCATCTGTTAGTTTTTCTATCTGTATCTAGCTATCAAATGTTCCTTCCATCATTATTTCTTTCTATTTTGCTTCTTCATGGTTTCACCTACGTGTTTCTTTAAAATTCACCAGAACACAGGGCAGAATTTTGGTGTGTAGAGACAGGCCCGACATGTCCACGTGTAGAATGACACACAATGCGTCTGGCGTGTGTCCCAACCTCACTGCGTGCCTTCGCCATATTTTGGAGGGCGGGCAAGCTATGAACGCTGATGCACGCCCACCATTAATTAATGGGCCACTTCAGGCCCTTGAGGCAGTGATACACAGATTCTTCACAGCCCGGCCGATTTTCAGAGCGTCGCCTGGGTGCAACAGGTAGGCCACGTTTCTAAAAACCTCATCCACGGGCGGGATAAGAGGGGTGAGTGGGATCGCAAACACAAGTTGTTATTCATTTCCTTTAGACATTTACTGCTTCTTGCTTGTGTGAACAGGAGAACTTCAAATCTCTTCAGAACTGCTTTTACAGGAATAACAGGCTTCAGGTCAGGACTCTGGAGTAAACATCATTCTTGGGGCCTTGCAGGATTCAGGCAGCCTTTCCTTACCCTGGGAATGGGAGCTGAACTCTCCACTGGGCCCACCTCCTCTGAAGAGGAATGGAGGGCTAGAATGAGGAGGAGTCCAGGAGTTCATATTCCGCCTCCAGGGGAGCCACCTTTGGGAGGAGAGGCACAGGCACAAGGGCGCAGGGCCAAGAGGTTGTCCAAGGTGGAAGGGGCCACATAAGATGCCACTATCCTGCTGCCAGGGTTTACAGGCAGTGAGGCAGCTACCTCAATATGTCTGAGGTGCAGTGCCGAAGGAGGCTCCGGCTCTTGAGGGAGGCAGTGGCCTCCATCTGTCAGATGATTGGCCCTGAAATCTCCCCTAACTGTGTGGGCGGACACCCCATGCCAGCGGCTCGGAAGGTCACAGCTGCCCTCAACTTCTATGTCTCTGGCTCCTTCCAGGGCTCGGTGGGTGATCTTTGCGCTGTCTCCCAATCAGCTGTCCACACTTGTGTCAAGCAGGTTACAGACGCTCTGTTCAGACGGGCATTGACCTTCATCCACTTCCACTGGGACCAGGCAAGTCAGACAGAGTGAGCCAGAGGCTTCGTGGCCATTGCTGGCTTTGCCCGCATCCAGGGTGCTATAGACTGTACGCATGTGGCCATCAAGGTACCAGCAGGTGAGCCCGGTGCCTTCGTCAACAGGAAGGGCTTCCACTCCATGAACGTGCAGATAGTGTGTGACCACAGGATGCTGATTCTACAAGTCTGTGCAAGGTACCCAGGCAGCTTCTACGATGCCTACATCCTCAGACACTCCCAGGTGCCGGGGCTCTTCAGTGCTCCAGCCCGGCTGGATGGATGGCTGCTGGGTGACAAGGGCTATCCCCTCAGAAGGTGGCTCATGACGCCTCTCCACCATCCAAGAACAGAAGCTGAGCAGCGGTACAATAGGAGCCACATCTTCACAAGGGCTGTGGGGGAGAGAGACATCGGTCTTCTCAAGATGTGCTTCCGATGCCTGGACCACTCAGGGGGCGCACTCCAGTACCCCCCTGATCGTGTGTCACTGACTGGTTGCATGCTGCACTCTCCACAATCTGGAACTGGCAAGGGGGTACATAGTGGAGGAAGAAGATGTAGACACAGATAGTCTGGCTGCACACGATGTGTCCAGTAGTGAGTCTGAGGACAAGCACGCTCAGGAGAGCGCTGAGGGGATAGACGCTGACCTGGGCAACCTCCAGGGAGGCAAGAACACCTGGGAGGCTTTGACCCAATGATCCTTCAGCGAGCCTACCAAAGATGGACCTCCAACACATGACAGGGCTGCAGGCTCCATACTCGACATCTGAGAGCAACATCTGCCTGGTTAGGAACATTAACTATGTGCCTTGACAATAAAGCTCAATGACAAACACGTCACTCATAACATCGTGGTTACTCTGCACCTGCAGAACGAATGAAGCACCCAGAGGCTTGTTCAGACCTCAAACATTTAATGATTGCATCCTACAATACAGAAATGAAAGTGCATTCAAAGGGGTTGAGCAGCAAACCTAATGAGAAACAACTGAAATGGGAGCAACAGAAAACCTCCAGAGATAAGCCCGTGTTGTGCCTAAAGTGATTTACGTTTACGTTTTCAGGTGCTATGTCTAGGTGCTCCCCCCTCGCTGGCACAGGCATTGGAGACAGGCTGCTCACTCTGCTGTCCCATTGGCCTTGATGACCTTGGCGGGTGTCCTTTGGCCTGTGGAGTCAGTGCTGACCCCACCTGGGAGGGAGCGGCCAATGGCATGGCTGGCATCTCCCCATTCGCTGCAGCCTCATCAGATGCTACGGCCACTGGCAGAGGGGCGGAGGAGCTGCTGCCCTCATCTGGAGCACCCTGAGAGGTGCCCACAGAGACAACAGGCAGCTCTTGCGCCAACTTGAGGTCACTTTGGACCTCCCTGCTTGCCATTGATGGATGGGCACCGAGCTGGGATACTGGGTGCCGAATCCATCTCCCACACTGGCACTGACCACCGGAGGTCGATGCCGCTGTGAGGGCTGCAGGTCCAAGCGCATCCCCAAGAGGTCCTGATTGTTCTCCTGGAGGAGAGTCACCACGAGAGTCAACAGTCTCTCCATGGAGGAGGCAGTGCACTCAGCCATGAGGGTCAACACATTGCTCATGCTCTGCAAGGACTCCTCCATCACAGAGACCATGCCACACATTCCCTCATGTGTCTCCACCAGATCCTCCCGCACACCCTGCTGGACTTCCAGCATCAGGGATGCCTCCAGAGGCCCATCATCAGCCACTGACTGAGCATGTTCCTGGTCCCCTGTAGTCCTCCCACTGCCAGTGCCCTGGACACTCTCTGTCTCCGCCTGCACCTCAAGCGAGTGTGAAGTGCCCTCACCGCTGTGCCTCGGGACACTAACCAACGATCTTATTCCCACCGAGATGCTGGTACCTGCGATGTGCCTGCCTGGCTGAGATAGTGTGAGGCTGGTGTGTTTATATTTTCTGGGCCCTCAGGGGTCAGCGGTGGTCCCTCCGCCCCCTGAGTCCGGTCGTGCTCCGGAGAGGCTGAAAGGAAGATCAGGGACATTTGATTAGTTGAAGTCATTCCACTGTTAATGTGCAAGCCTGGCACCTAGATCAGGATGTGCTCTTCTGTCCATTATCCATGGGGATCCCATGTTGGAGGCTGGAATCAATATACAGTCAACAGTGGGATGTTTGCACTGACAGACATTGTGACCTCAGTGCACATCACCCTCACCTCCCTGTGGCACCCCAACCTCACCACGGCCGCTTGACCTGGGCACATGGTGCCTCTCCAGCTCGAGAGCCTCCTGCTCGTACCTGGTCAGTATGAGGAGGTGGGTGGGCACTCCCCCAGTCTGCAGCCTCTCTGCTGTCTTCTCCTGACAGGAGAGAGGAGCATTGATTAGTCCACCCTGTACCTGCATTTCCATTGCAGCCTGACCACCCCCACCTGAGGAATACCTCACAGGGCTCATCCGATTCATGACCCTGGAGCCACCAGACACTCACTCCAAGCAGCCAGGACTGACCCCCTTGTCCAGATGCTGCCTCCATCACATTTACCACTCACACTCTAAGACCTTCCAAACCCACGAGTACTACCACCTTGAAGGACAAGGGCAGCAGATCGATGGGAACACCTCCACCTGGAAGTTCCCCTCCAAGTCACTCAGCATCCTGACTTTGACATGTTTCGGTGCACTACCACTGTGCCTAGGTCCAGATCCTGCAGCTTACCCCAAAACAGCACTGTGGGTGTACCTGCACCTCGTGCAGTGGATACATAAGGCAGCTCAGCACCACCCTCTCAGGGGCAACTAGGGATGGGCAATAAATGCTGGCCCACCCAGCGAAGGCCGCATCCCGTGAACGAATGAATACAAAAACAAAATTCGGAATTTGGGGGGGCAACTAACTGTTGTGCTAAGTGACCCATGACAACACAGTACTCACCCTTCCCGATTGCAAGAGGTCATTAAACTGGGCACTGCACCCAGGGGCGTCTCACCACATCGTGGGAGCTGACCCCTTCTGCCACCTCCTCCCAGGCACGTTTCATCGTGTTGGGGGTGGGGGCCTCCTCCTCCTGTCCCTTGGCGCGAGGATGTCACGGTTGCTGACACCTCCTCCAGGAGGAGTTTCGGGGCACAGTGCGCTGCCGACCTGCCCTCCTGCCCGGCCTGCTCTCCGAGGGCGCTGTCGGACATCCTCCTATGCGACCTCGGTGACAGCCTTTGGGAGGCTGCCTGCACCGTTTTTGAATAGGCTGCGGGTTGCCACTGGACCCGGTGCTCACTGGCCTCCCCCCATCACCAGCCCCTTCCCACTGATCTCAGGAGCCACGATTCACACTGGACGGGCCTTAATTGTCCTGACTGTGTAAAATGGCAGCTGAATCAGCGCCATGCCTGCCTGTGCCCATTCCCCAACAGCATGCTCTGAGAACACCTTCTGCTGAAGCTGCGGTTGGACCATGTAAATTCTCACCAAGTCCAGGATGCACATCTGCCCAGAGGTTTCACCCTCACTGTTGATGAAGCTTTGCTTCACCAGCTCATACTCTTTTCTTTCCTGCCATTGGGAAAACAAAGCTCACACACCGCTCACGCATCACGTGTCAATATTTCCAGTGTCCTCATAAAGGCAACCAGTGCACTGTTGGAGGTAGAAGACACCCTGGTGACCCATTCAGTACTCTGTGCAATGCCGGGGCCTCCACTCTCAGTCATTCCTGCACGGTGCTCCTCTTGTGACCTCGGAGGGGGTGGAAGCAGCCTGCTCATTTGTCTCTACTTGTGGCTGATATGCATGTTGTAGTGCCAAAGGTTGCTGCACCTGAATCAGTGGGGGCAGGGCCACTGTCCAGCATTGCACCCTGCCGCACAAATTCTCCCTCTGTCAGAAGAGCCAAAGAGGCCAGCGATGATGCTGGTGCCCCTGTAAGAGTGGCAGCCTCATCCTCCTCAGTGACATCCTCAGCCCTTGGCTGGTGCTCTGGATGACTGGAGATGCAATTGGTATCCCTTTCAGATATCTCTGCACAGCTAGTATCACACACCAGTCCACGTTGTTGTGGCAGGCATCCTGCAAACATCAGCGCGCAGTTCCTGCATGAACTTCAAGTGCTGCATATGGCTCCCTATGAGATTGACCACTTTCTCAGTGGAAGAGCTCATGTGCTCCATGTGCTCCATGAGCTGGATAGACTCCTCCATTCTCAGCCAGGACCCCCACCGCCTCGGGGAACTCTAACATGTGGGATCGGTGTTGGGTCCCTTGCTGTTTGTGGTATATATAAATGATTTCGACTTCAATGTAGGGGGGCTGATCAGTAAGTTTGAGGATGACACAAAAATTGGTGGGGTGGTAAATAATGAGGAGGATAGCCTTAAATTACAGGAGGATATAGACGGGCTGGTCAGATGGGCTGATCAGTGGCAACTGGAATTTAATCCAGATGAGTGTGAGGTGATGCAGTTGGGCAGGATAAACAAGGCACGGGAATACTCGATGAATGGTAGGACCCTGGGAAGTACTGAGGATCAGAGGGACCTTGCTGTGCATGTCCACCGGTCTCTTAAGATAGCGGGACAGGTAGATAAGGTGGTTAAGAAGGCATATGGGATACTTGCCTTTATTAGCCGAGGCATAGAATATAAGAGCAGGGAGGTCATGCTGGAACTGTATGAAATGCTGGTTAGGCCACAGCTAGAGTATTGCGTGCAGTTCTGGAATCCACATTATAGGAAGGATATGATTACACTAGAGAGAGTGCAAAGGAGATTTACCAGGATGTTGCCTGGGCTGGAGAGTTTTAGTTATGAGGAGAGATTCGATTGACTGGGGTTATTTTCCTTGGAGCAGAGGAGATTGAGGGGGGACATAATTGAGGTGCATAAAATTATGAGGGGCATTGATAGGGTAGACAGGAAGGAACTTTCCCCTTGGTGGAGGGATCAATAACCAGGGGGCATAGATTTAAGGTAAGGGGCAGGAGGTTTAGAGGGGGTGTGAGGAAGAATTCTTTTCACCCAGAGGTTGGTGGGAATCTGGAACTCACTGCCTGAAAGAGTGGTAGAGGCAGAAACCCTCATAACATTTAAGAAGTATTGAGATGTACACTTGCGATGCCATGGTATACAAGGCTATGGGGCTAGTGCTGAAAAATGGGATTAGTTAGGTACTTGTTTGACTGGCACAGACTCGATGGGCCTAAGGGCCTTTTTCTGTGCTGTAGACCTCTAAGACTCAATGACTCTGAGTGTCCATCTCACCATGGACGACGTCCTCATGGTCTGTGATCCTGGTTGTTTCCCTCAGACTGGGCCCTCTCTGGGCATTATGATCCTGATTCTCCTGCAAGGATAAACCAGAGTGTGATAAGGCACTGCTTGCACCCATGGCCAATGCCAGCTTTAGAAGCTGCATGTTTCAATGATGAAAAGTCCTCAGCTGCACTTTGGCTATGAGCCACTCTGAAGGGTCAGTAAGTGCTCTGGGCAAACACTCCTCCCATGCAGCCCAAGACTCTTCAGCTGGTGTGCTTCCTACCCTGAGGTTTGGGACAGGATTGGGATAGTGTATCAGATCATTGAACTTCTTCAAAAACTGAAATCAACTTTTACTTCCCACGCTTCACCTGCTGACTGTGACACCTGTGCACTGCTTAGTCTTGGTGGGTGACTTGCTCCTGCCACCCTCCAGGAAGTGGACCTCTTACGGACATGAGGAGTACCTCCAGGTCCACATCAGAGAATCGGGGTACTGCCCTGCCATGGGTTCTCGGCCTCTGGATCTCCTGAGACATTACAATTTACTCTCAATCTAATATCTTCTAAACTGAAACTGCAGCATCAAACAGGAGAACGGTAATTGCTGCCATGATCTGTTTAAATCAGGCCTGCATTTGAGTAATCCACCTACCTTATCACTCCATGGTCAGAAATTGGCTGCCAAACCTGTCTCCATGCCAATTAAATGAAACTCTGGGACGATTATTGCTTCTGCCTGGGGGTGGGGTTGGGTTCCAGAAATAATCCCGATTCCTGTTTCCCCTCTCCACAGCAAAAATCGTGCCATCTGTTTCACGTTTCTGCGATTTTTTGTACAATATTGAATCTAACACTAAAATTAGTTAGTTTCTTTAGTCTACGAATAGAATTAAGCATAAAGTCATCATCAACAATACAATTTGACATTTTTTCAATTTTGCTCACTGGTTTAAGATTTCAGAGAAATCAGCAATCGGGAGTTAGGAAACTGCTATGTGCTTTATAAACAGCCATTAGAACCATAGCTACAGTTTATTAACCAAGCAAAACGTTTTGTTTTATGCTATCTTTGGAGAGGTGGAACTAATTATTCAGTTTCATTTTCATTCTTCCGATACAACTGAAACTTTACTTGACATGAAGTTTATTCTTGCTCCTGGATATAGCTGCTCCTAGATCTACAATAGGTAATACACTATACACATCCTACTAAAGACTTTTATTTGCTAATAGAATGAGATAATGTTAAAGACATTGTTGTTATTCCAAGAATATTCTAGCAGTTTCTTTTGAAAGAAGATGGAAATTTACTGAGACAAATGTGGGACATCTTAGCAACACCAAAAAAATGGTAGGTTTTGTATCACTTCCACTTTTTTTTACCATGTGTTATTCTTTGGCAGTTTGTAAGAAACCTGATCTATTTTATAGTTTTTAATTATATCAAATGTAAGTGTTGGACTTGCAGGTGATGTTTTGTATCAGTGTTTTGAGCAGTGTTAAATTTAATTTTAAAGGCAGTCTTTCAGCAATATGTTGTACAGTTCTTCAGTGTAGCATTTTAGCAGAACCTATTTCTTCTTGCGAATATATATAAAAATGTAAGTTGTTCATTGCTGAACAGAAGCACAGTAAACAGGGGTTTTCTGAAGCAATGGTCACTTCCCTTCAGCACAGAGCACTTATGTTAAATGAATTTATGCTGAATGTCTACTGCTAAGAATGTGGTTGAAATAGGCAACTCTAATTCCAACTGCTGCATTGCATTGGACAGGACTGTGCTATATTTAGTGTCCCTGTCACCTGGGTTAGGGAGAGGAAGTTCAGCTAAAGTTCTCAGTCCTGAATACTATCAGTGACCCCTGCTGGAAAATGTGAGTGTGAAGGACAGGTAAAAGCATAGAGTCATAGAGGTCTACAGCACAGAAAAAGGCTCTACAGCCCATCGAGTCTGCGCTGGTCAAACAAGTTCCTAACTATTCTAATCCCATTTTCCAGCACTAGGCCCACAGCCTTGTACGCCATGGCATCACAAGCGCACATCCAAATACTTCTTAAATGTTATGAGGGTTTCTGCCTCTACCACTCTTTCAGGCAGAGTTCCAGATTCCCACCAACCTCTGGGTGAAAGAATTCTTCCTCACATCCCCTCTAAACCTCCTGTTCCTTACCTTAAATCTATGCCCCCTGGTTATTGATCCCTCCACCAAGCAGAAAGTTCCTTCCTGTCTACCCTATCTTTGCCCCTCATAATTTTATACACCTCAATCATGTCCTTCCTCAATCTCCTCTGCTCCAGGGAAAATAACCCCAGACTATCCAATCTCTCCTCATAACTAAAACTCTCCAGCCCAGGCAACATCCTGGTAAATCTCCTCTGCACCCTCTCTAGTGCATTCACAGGTTCAGGCCTAGCTGCAATGCCCCCCAGGATTGACTGGCGAGACACATTCACTGCCAAGACTCATGTGATGAACTGTCACTCCGGCAAAGCACTGGAGGGCTGTGCCTCATTTTAAGTTAATGCTTTGAGAAATGGAGGCAAGTAACTTAGTTTTTTCCTACAGCAAAAAGGAAATTTGCATATTCAAATTTATTTTCAATAAAACTTTTGAGCAAAGTGAGCAAGATTGTCCTAAAACTGTAACATCTATGATTTAAATGTAAGAGAATGATTTGCAATTTCAAAACTGTCTGGTATGTTATGATGCAGTCATTGAGAAACAAGCATCTTGTGTATTGCATTATAACGTAAAATTTAGCCTTAAAATATCGGACATGCAGAGAAAGTAGTTCCCAAGAATGGTGTATATGCATGTGTGTTCATGTGCGGCCACCATTCATTCACCATTGAGTGTTATTGGGCACTAGCAGCTATCTAATAATGGATACTCAACAGGCCAATGTGTATTATATTTAATCATCTTTATGTAACCTGAAGAGAAAATATCTCTATCAATGGTGCCATTAAATTGTAAACCCATTCTTGCTAAATGCGTTTAATATTTTGTTAGGCATGGTGCAGAGAGCAAATCTTTCCCTATTGTGAAGAGGCCACTGCAAGTTTATCAAATAATAGTAACAGTTAAGGACTCATGGTATCAGGAGAATATTTCCTCTGGTCTATATCTGTTAGAGACATTGTAATCCTAATGGGAATATCTTCCATGTTTGCTATTTCTTACAAAATCAAAATACATTTGTGATTTTGCCAGAGATAAAGATCAAATGAAATCTTCCTCATGTTTGGTTTACATTGTACGATATAAATGAGGGGGGGAAATAGGTTACCAGATTGGAGTGCTCGAGCTGAAATATTGTTAACAGCTAATTTTGTGGTTTGTATAATCCCAACAATTTGTTACATTCTTTGAGAATTGTTAATTTAATTTATAAGTAGCTGCTGCATTTTTTACTACAGCTGCTGTATCCAGTTGTTTCCCAGTTCCAATGCATAATGGGAAGAGATATATCTTCATATATTACGCTAGAGCAGAGCCACAATAGGGTCAATTGAGAAATAATTACATCTGTTCTACAAAAGAGTAACATTTGTATACATATTTGTATAAAGAATAATAAGGATGCACAAGGCTTAAGGTAATTCCAAGTTGGTACAATATTTATGCTTTATGTAAAATTAAACACAAGCCCCAGATTCAGAGTGTCATTGTTGGGCCCATTTATTTATTTTGGAGCTGAAACAGAGATTGGAAGTATTTGCAATAATATAACCAGGTTCTGAAATGAATATTTCATGAATGTAGAGGCAACCTTTGTAATTGTGATACAAAATATATTTTCTGCTCATCGAAGTGAGGGATGTTGCCATTGGAAAATGGAACAATTTCCAACATCTAGCAACAGCATCTCTGAATGAGATGGCCCACTTGGTGCAGTTTTTTTCATTCTGGGCTGCTGTCCACTCGGAACCAGGCTAGGAACAGCCTTTTCACAGAAACAGACTATTGTTCCATCAAAATGAGTCACTTTTGAAACCCAATCACAAGGATGAAAGGGCTGATTATCAACCGAATATAAAAACAAAAATACTGCGCTTGCTGGGGATCTGAAATATAAACAAGAAGTGCTGGAAAAACCCAGCAGGTCTTCTCCGGGGTTAAGAAGAGTCATACTGAACTCGAAATGTTAACTCTGTTTCTCTCTCTCCGGGGATGCTGCCAGAACTTGCTGAGTTTTTCCAGTACTTCAGATTATCAACCACCTGCACCATCATCTTGAAATACCTTAAAGGCTGAAAAGTTTAAGGGAATTGTCTGGTAGAGGTCTCCAATGGTTATGATAAAGTATATTTTGGGTTGTTTCTACTGGTTTATGAGATAGTAAAACAGGGCACAAATTTAGGATAATCATAAAGAATCGAAGGGGAAGTTACATTATTTATTTAGTGTATGTTTAGAATGTAAAATTCTATGCCACAAACAAGGAAATAGATACTTGCTTGGATTAGAAGTGTATTCTAGTTATGGAGAGCAGATTGTGTGGTTAGATTGGTGGCTTATTTGGACAGAAACACCATTGCAGACTTGATGGGATAAATAGATCATTTCTGTGCTGTAAGCTTTCATACTAATGTCAGAACCACATTGGCATCTCCAATTGTTTGTCAAATTTGTAATGACAGATAAAATACAGACAAGTGTAAGGTACTGCAAACAGGAATGGAAAATGGACAACATGTCCACCCCCACAAATGGTTTTGAGGAAAACATTGAAAGGGACCTAGGAATATTAATGGACTTAACACTCAACACATTCAGCAAATACAAAGCAGCAGCCAACAAAGCCTACATAATAGTAAACTGCAGCCAAAAATCATAGAATAAAAATTGAAGTCAAACTAGTGTTCTAATTCCATTACACTGTGATTCCTCCTTCTCCTTCAGGTACCAGGCCCTAAAAGGCAGTGGCAACCATGGACTTCCATCGGATTGGTTCATGAGTGTGCTTGGCAAAGTACTGCAGTGGTTTGCTGTTGCCTTCTCAGTATGGTTGACTAGAAAACCCTCCTGCTCTTACCACCTGCCATTGGGCATATTGGCAGGAATTATAGGCTGGTAATCAACCTGGTTAGCCACATTATGAATGTACCTCCCATGGTCAAGTCCAGAATGGGACTCAAACCCAAAGTTTCTGACCCACAGGTAGGGATGCTACCATTGTACCACAAGCCCTCCCACATTAAGATTACCTTTTGCAAATCTGTTAGCTGGGAAGCAAATCGACTCAGCCAATCTGAGAGATGCAAAGGAAAGCCAATGAGACTGATCCTTTACATGGATGGTTCAAGTTATGATGAAAGCTGGGAGAATCTTAGACTTTCAGACTGAAAAAATGGGCACCTGAGAGATAAGCCTAAGTAGTGAATGGAATGATAAAGAAAAGAATATTAGCCCAGATTCTACTGTGGTAATGATGGAGAAAGTGAAAATGAAAGCGATTTTGGGACTCCACACATGCACAGAATACCAGGGAAATTAACTAGTTTCTGTCAGTGAGTCTACGTTTCTCTGTAGGGTGCATGGTAAAGGTCCCCACAGACTGTTATCTCCATTACAATCATAAATTGATAAGATCTTCCTTTCTAATGCTATTCATCATACTGCAGAAACCCTCTTATTAAATGAGGTGTATCTGGGTTTTAACAGCATCATAATTACTGCGAATCACACTCACTGCTCTTGACAATCTAATTCTATATTAATGCAATGTTCAACTTCAAATGTAAAACTTCACCAGAATAAAAAGTTACCAATATTTTGTTAAAACTTTCTTCACTTTCAAAAAATATAAATGGAAAGTGAAGGGATCCAGTGGTTGTAATTGTTGGAAGCTAATCATCTCAGCTGTAGTACATGGCTGCAGGAGTTCCTCAGATAGTATCTTAGGCCTAAACACCTTCAGCTGCTTCATCAATGACCTTCCCTTCAACGTAAGGTTAGAAGCATGGTTGGTCACTGATGAATTAGCAAGTAATTAGTACCATTTGCAACTCCTCAGACATCTATGTAGTCTGTGCTCGTGTGCAGAAAGACCCGGACATCACTTTGTTCTGGGCTGATAAGTGGCAAGCAGCATTTTTGCCACAGAAGTGACAGACAATGACCATATCCAACAAGAGTGAATCTAACGATCTGTCCTTGACATTCAATGGCATTACCATCAACAACCTGGGCATTACCATTTACCAGAAACTTAACTGGACCAGCCATATAAATTGTCTGGCTACAAGGGCAGGTCACATGCGTGAATTATGTGGTGAGTAGCTCACCTCCTGACTCCCTAAAGCCTGTCTACCATTTACAAGACTCAAGTCAGGAGTGTGAGAAAATACTCTCCACTTGCCTGGATGAGTGCAGCTCTAACAACACTCAAGACGCTTGACACCGTCCAGGACAAAACAGCCCATTTGATTGGCACCCCATCCATCTTAAACATTCACCATCCATGCAAGCTCGTGGCTGTGTGAGCCACATACAAGGATGCGCTACAACAACTCACCAGGTCTCCTTTGACAGCACATAAAACATAAGAAATAGGTCCTGTCGAACCTGCTCTCCCATTCAATATGATCATGTCTGATCTTGAGCTTCAACTCCACTCTCCCACCTGTTCTCCATATTCTTTCATTTCCCTGAGATACCAAAAATTTGTATGGCTCAGCTTTTAAGAGGGGAGGCAGTGGCGCAGTGGGATTGTCGATGGACTAGTAATCCAGAGACCCAAGGTAATGCTTTGGTAGGGAATTCAGTAATGGTAATGCCATTGGATGTCAAAGGAAGATGGTTAGATTCTCTCTTGTTGGAGGTCTCGCACAAATATTACTTGCCACTTATCAGCTGAAGCCTGAATGTTGTCCAGATTTTGCTGCATGCAGGTATGGACTGATTTGATTACTGAGGAGTTGCAAATGGTACCAGACATTGCGCAATCGTGACCAAATTATTCTGGCTTATTATGGTGGGAAGGCCATTGATGAAGCAGCTGTAGATGGTTGGGTCTAGGACACTGCCCTGAGGAACTCCTGCAGCTATGTCCTGGGGCTGAGATGATTGACCTCCAACTATCACAACCATCTTTCTTTCTACTAGGTATGTCACTAACCAGTGGAGAGTTTTCACCCAATCCCATTGACTAAACCTTTACAAGGGCTACTTGGTGCTACACTCAGTTAAATGCTGCCTTAGCAGTCACCCTCACTACCTCTGAAATTCAGCTGTTTTGTTTATGTTTGGACTAAGGCTGTAATGAGCTTGAGCTGAGACGCCAGGGTGGAACCCAAACTGAGCATCAGTGAGCAATTTGATGATGAGTAAGTGCACTGTTGATTACACCTTCGATCACTTTGCTGAAGGTCAAGAGTAGACTGATATGGCAGTAATTGGCCAGATTGGATTTTTCCTGCCTTTTTATGGGTACCTGGGCAACTTACCACATTGTTGGGTAGGGACAAGGCTAGTTCTGGAGCACAAATCTTCAGTATTACGAATATACAAACATACAAATTAGGAGTAGGCCATTTGGCCCCTCAAGCCTGCTCTACCGTTCAATAAGATCATGACTGATCTGGGTGTGGCCTCAACACCACTTTCCTGCCTACTCTTGATACCCCTTGACTCTTGTTGTTGTTGTTAAGAAGCTGTCTACTTCTTCCTCTAAAATATTCAATAACTCTGCCTCTACCATTCTCTGCAGAAGAAAGTTCCACAGACTCATGACCCTCTGAGAGAAAAAAATTCTCCTCATCTTCATCTCAAATGGGAGACCCCTTACTTTTAAACTGTGTCCCCTAGTTCTGGTCTCTCCCACAAGGGAAAACATTCTCTCAGCATCCACTCTGTCAAGTCCCTTCAGGGTCAACAGGATCACCTCACATTCTTCTACACTCCAATGGATACAGGACCAACCTATCCAACCTTCTTCATAAGATAACCCTCTCATCCAAGGAATCAGTCAAATGAACCTTCTCTGAACTGCTTCGAATTCAATTATGTCCTTTCTTAAATAAGGAGACCAAAACTGTCCAGAGTACTTCATATTTAGTCTCACCAAGGCCCTGTACAGCAGTAGCAAAACATCCCTACTTTTATATTCCATTCCCCTTGCAATTAACAACCACATACCATTCGCCTTCCTAAACACTTGCTGTAGCTGCATTGATTTTTGTGATTCATGTATCAAGACACCCAGATGCGTCTGTACCTCAGGGTTCTGCAACCTTTTGCCATTTAGATAATATGCTAAACAAAAACAAAAATACCTGGAAAACTCAGCAAGTTTGGCAGCATCTGCGGAGAGGAACACAGTTAACGTTTCAAGTCCGAAATAATATGCTACTTTTTTATTCTTCCTGCCAAAGTGGACAAGGTCAGACTTTTCCATATTATATTCTATGTGCCAAACTTTTGCCCACTCACTTAACCTATCTATATCCCTTAACAGACTCCTTATTCCTCTTCACAACTTATTTTCCTACCTATCTTTGTGTCATCAGCAAATTTAGCAACTACACATTTGGAGCCTTCATCCAAATCATTGATATAGATTGTAAATAGTTAACAATGCAGCACTGATCCCCATGGCACTCCATTTGTTACATATTGCCAACCAGAAACTGACCCATTTATGCCTACTCTGTTATTGTTAGCTAACCAGTCATATATCTCTGCTGAAATGTAACCCCCTGTACTTTGAGCTCTTATTTTGTGTGGGAATCTTTGATGTGGTACCTTGTCAAATGCCTCCTAAGTACAGCAAAACTACTGGTTCCCCTTCCTCCACCTTGTTTGTTACTTCCTCAAAGAACTCTAATAAATTGGACAAACATGATTCCCCTTTCACAAAATCATGTTAACTCTGCCAGATTGCATTGAGATGTTCCAAGTGCCATGCTATAACCTTCTTAATAATAGATTCCAGCAGTTTCCACATAACAGATGTTAAACTAACTGGCAGTTTCCTGCTTTCTGTCTCCCTCCTTTCTTGAATAGAGGAATCGCATTTGTTATTTTCCAATCTGATTGGATCTTTACAGAATCTAAGGAAATTTGGAAAACCAAAACCAATACATCCACTATCTCAATAGCCACTTCTTTTAAGACCCTAGAATGAAGTCCACCAGCACCTGGGAACTTGTCAGATTTTAGTTCTAACAATTTTCTCAGTACCCTTTCCCTGGTGATTGTAATTGTTTTAAGTTCCTCCCTCCCTTTCACCTCATGATTCACAATTATTTCTGGCATGTTATTTATATCCTTTACCGATGCAAAATATCTGTTCAATTCATCCACCGTTTCATTATTTTACATTATTAGTTCCCCAGAATCACACTTTTGAGGACCAACACTCACTTTAGAATCAGTTTCAGTAGAGATGAGAAATAGTAATGGTAGGGAGTCACTTGTCATGCGTACTTTATAGGCCCCTAACAATAACTACACTGTAGAGTGGGTAAACAGGAAGAATTAATGGATGTGAGATTACTTTGCTCTGTCCACATAGTGTGCTTCTTTCATTGTTTAGCATGCACATGATCTGTAGTAACCAATAGGAGAGTAGTGCAGGCTACCTCAGCTGTCAGTGTAGAGATAGAGTTGGAGTTGAAAGCATCTTCTTTTTTCAAGCGAATATGATTACGGGGGAAGACAAGAGGCGAGCAATCCTCTTAAGTACTTGTAGGGACAAAACCTACAGTCTGAATTGAAGTTTGATGGCACCCAGTGCCCCAGATTCGAAAAATTTCGATGAATTGGTGGACTTTGTGAAGGGCCATTTTCAACCAAAGCCCTCGGTCATGATACAAAGGCTCAGGTTTAATTTGTGAAACAGAGCCCGGGTGAAACAATTGCCACTACGTGGCAAATTTGAAGCAGCTAACAGAATGTTATGAGTTCAGTACGACATGCTCAGAGATTGTTTAGTGTGTGGTGTGAATGAGGACACTATTCAGAAAAGATCATTGTCTGAAGTGAATCTGGATTTCTAGAAGGTGCTAGAGATAGTGCTGGCCATGGAAAACGCAGTAAGAGATTCAAAAGCAACACAGGATGCACAAAATGGTGCCATCCTCCACATCGGGTGGAAGACCCCAGCTGAAAGTGACATGAAAAAGCAAGACTCTGCTGAGAAATGGGAAACAGTCCCCACTAGCTGAAGAATAAAGAAAAATAACTTAGCAGCGAAATCAAAGAATAATTTCAATAGAGATGGAAACAAACAGTCTTTCAGCAATTGGCAGTTTAAAAAAATCAAATGCTCTTATTGTCACAGAAATGGACATATAATGAGGCAGTGAAAGGAAAGATTCAAGCAGGCTTGTAAGAAGAAGCCCAATGAAACCTACAATGTAGAAGATCCTGAAACAACAAATTCAGACAATTACTCGTTGTTTAATCTGAAAGTTGGAAAGACAGAACTAATATTTGTCACAGTGAAAGTAAACTGTTAGAGAAAGTGGACAAGGTAACTTCCACTACAGTAATTGGGAAACATACCTTCAGATATCTGAATAATGGGGAACATCAATTAAGTTTAGAACAAACAGATACCAAGCTAAAAACAGGTGAAGACATTCAAGTAAAAGGCATAAGCAGAGTAACTGTCCATTAAGGAAACCAATCGGCAAAGCTACCGGTGATGGTGGTAGCAGGTGAAAGGCCAAGGCTCCTGGGGTGAAATTGGTTAAAGAAGATTAAGTTAGAATGGGCTGAAATTTTCCACTTGAGAGCAAGCAGGCTACCAGAGCTACTTAGAAAGTATGCCACCGTCTTCAGGGATGAACTGGGGAAAATCCAGAACCTGCAGGCAAAGATTCACATGGATCCAGAAGCAACTCCTCACTTCATGAAGGCGAGACTGGTGCCATATGCCCCGTGAGAAAAAATCAACATTGAACCGAACAGATGGAGAAACCGGGCGTTATACAACCTGTTCAGTTCTCAGGATGGGCAGTGCCCATAGTCCCCATCCTTAAACCTGACCAAAGCATCTGAATTTGTGGAGACTACAAACTGATGGTTAACAAAGTAGCCAAACTAGACAGGCACCCCATTCCAAAAATTGAAAAATTACCTGAATGCCAAGCTGGCAAGAGGAATCACCTACAGAAAGCTTAACATGAGTCATGCTTATCAACAACTAGAGTTATATAATGCCTCCCAAGAATTTGTCATAATTAATACCCACAAAGGGTTGTACCAATATACACAATTGCTCTTCCGTGTCTCCTCAGCTTGTGCCACCTTTCCGAGAACAATGGAAAGCTTACTGCAGGAGCTGCCCCAGGGTGTAGTCTATTTAGACAATGTATTGGTGACAGGATTCACTGAAAAAGAGAATTTGGCAAACTTAGAAGAAGCCTGAAAACATTTCTTGCAAGCTGGAGTGCGTCTGAAAAAAGAGAAGTGCATGTTCCAAGTGAGGGAAGTAATCTATTTGGTTCACTGGGTGGATTCACAGGGTCTCCATCTGGTTGAGGAGAAAGTGAGAGTCATAAGACAGGCACTTGTCTCAGAGCTCAAATCATTCCCAGGAATCATCAACTATTACGGGTGGTTCTTACCCAATTTGTCTACAGTGCTGCCCCCCTGCATTCTCTACTCAAAAAGAACCAATGTTGGTCTTGGGAGGCACCCCAGAAAGAAGCTTTCATAAAGGTGAAACAATTGTTGCATTCGTCCAATCGATTAGTGCATTATGATCAGACGATAGTGCTGTCATGTGAGGCATCTCCCTATGGAGTGGGAGCAGTGCTCTCTCATCAGATGGACGATGGCACAGAACAGCCAGTGGGTTATGTACCAAGGACACTCACCACAGCAGAAAGTGGATACTCACAGGTAGAAAAAGGCCTGTCCATCATCTCTGATGTCAAGAAATTTCACCAGTAGGTTCACGGCCATCATTTCATAATCGTTTCAGACCACAAACCTTTGCTAGGATTGTTTAGTGAAGACAAGGCTATACCATCCATCGCTTCAGCAAGAATACAACGATGGGCTTTAATTCTGGCAACATACGAATACTTTCATACATAGACCTGGCATTCAAATCGCCGATGCCCTTAGTCATTTGTCTTTACAAGAAATTGATAAGCACGTCCCAGTTCAACAGGAACTTGTTTTACTGTTAAATTTCTTAGCTTCCTCACCAGTATGTGCTCGACAGATCAGAGACAGGACAAGCCGATACTCAGACCTATCTTAGGTATGAGAACAAATGCTTCATGGTTGATCACAGGAGCCTGTATCTGATGAAATGAAATTGTACTTCAACAGGAGACATGAAATAACCGGCTAGGATGGCATCTTGTTGTGGGGAGCATGTGTGACAGTTCATCCAAAGGGAAGGGAACCACTTTTACTTGAACTACACATTGCGCATCCAGGAATTTCCCGAATGAAAACCATAGCACGCAGCTATCTCTTGTGTCCTGGGACTGATGGTGAAATAGAGAGTTTAGTAAAGCACTGTGTGCAATGTCAGTAACTGCAAAAGTTGCCAGTGACAGCTCCGTTACACCCATGGGAGTGGCCGGTAGACCCTGGGTGTAATTTCATGCTGATTACATTGGACCTTTCCTGGGAACAATGCTTCTGCTCATTGTTGATGCCCATTCAAAATGGTTGGATGTATATGAAGTGAAATCACCAATGTCAGCTGCTACAATTGAGAAACTATGTCAAAGTTTTGGCATTCACGGACTATCAGAAGTAGTGATTTATGATAAAGGGTGGTTCAAACGTTCAAGGCAGGCATAAAAAAGCTAACTGCCAATTCCTTGGCAACCAAGCTAGCACGTTCTCTTTATCATTACAGGACGACCCCTCACACAACAACAGATGTCACACCTGCGGAATTATTTTTGAAACACCATCTCAGGATGAGATTGAGCTTAATAATGCCGAATTAAGAGGGGAAGGTGGAAAGGAGTCAGGGAAGCCAGAAAACTAGGCACAACTAGCATAGTCGCGAGAGGAAATTCAGGTCTGTGTTTCCTGTTAAGGATATTCATCCCAGGACTGACGTGTCTGATTTTCCTGTAAGAGTTGAGGATATAGAACTGCAAGTGCCCACCGAAGCACTTGATGTTCAGGAAACTCCGGAAAAGGAGATTCTGGACAAAGGAGCTGAAGTTGTGGAGCTGTGACATTCCACACGTACCAGGAAACCACACGAAAGACTAAACTTATAAATTCCTTACTCAGTGTAAATATTATGTTGTCTTGAAAAATATATACTTGTAAATATAATATGTATAGCCAAGTTAAAAGAGGAGGAACATAGCAGCAATGGTTTTATTTAGTTTGTAATGTACCTTTAAGAATGATACGTGTTAAGGAAGATCACATGATCTGTAGTAACCAACAGGAGAGTAGGCTACTCCAGCTGTCAGTATAGAGATAGAGTTGGAGTTGAAAACACACATGTAGCTGCTGCGAGTAGACTGTAAATAAACTTAATGTTTCCATGTAAGAAGTGCCTGCTGATCAACTCTTATCAACAATAGTAGCAACTCGGCCACCCGTTCAATGCATGGCTAAAGTCCTGTGCTATAGCTTCACCAGGTTAGCACCTAATTTTTAGGTAAGCCTGGTACTATTTCTGGCATGCTCTCCTACACTCATCAGTAAACCAAGGTCGTCCCTGGCTTGATGGTAACAGGGGGATATGCCAGGCCATGAAGTTACAGATTGTGCTGCTGCTGTTGGCCCAAAACATTTCATGAGTGCCCAGCTTTGAGCTGCTATATCTGTTCTGAGTCTAATCCATTTAGCAAGGTGTTAGTCTCACACAACACAGTGAAGGGTGTTCTTGGTTTGTAGATAGGACTTTGGCTCCACAAGGACTATGCAATGCTCACTCCTATTTATACTGTCATGGACAGATGCATCAGGGACAGATAGATTCGTGAGGACTAGTTGAAGTAAGATTTTCCCTCACATTGTTCACTCATGTCTTGCCGAAGGCCCAGTCTGGCAAATATGTCCTTCAGGACCCAGCCGAGACGGTCATTAGTTGTGGCCCCAAGGCCTCTCTTGGTGGACATTGAAGTACCCCATCCAGAGTACATTCTGTGCCCTTGCTATCCTCAGTGTTTCTTTCAAGTGGTGTTCAACATGGAGGAGCACTGATTCACCAGCTGAGAGAGGTGGTAATCAGCAGGAGGTTTTCTTGCCCATGTTTGACCTGAGACCATGAGATACCATGGAATCTGGAGTCAATGTTGAAGACTCTCAGGGCCAATCCTGTCTAACTTTATACCACCGTCTGCCACCACCCCAGGGATAGTGACATTGGCTTAAGATATGATTCATTGTGGATGACCATGTCAGACTATTGCTGACCAGTCTCGTGGGTCAGCTCTCCCAATTTTGGCATAAGTCCCCAGATGTTATCAGGAGGACTTTGCAGGATGGACTGGGCAGGGTGTGTCTTTCTTGTTTCCAGTGCCCAAGTCAATGCGGGGTGATCCATTCAGTTTAATTTTTTACTAATCTTTTCTGTGGCAATACAACTAAGTGGCTTGCAAGGTGATTTCAGGGGTCAGTTAAGAGTCAACCGTATTGTTGTGGATCTGAAGTCACTTGTAGTACAGACCGAGTCAAGACAGCAGATTTCGTTCCTGAAGAGCATTTGTAAAGCAGATGGGCAATGTGGCAGTTTCATGGTCATTATTAATGAGATTAGCGTTCTATTCCAGATCTATTGATCAATTGAATTTAAATTCTCCCAGTTTCCATGATTTGAACTCTCCAGAGCATTAGTCTGGGCCTCTGGATTACTTGTGCAGTAGTGTTACGACAGTGCTACCAACCCCATAACCACTCCACATACTCCACAGTATCATTAGATTGGGGGTGGTGCCATTGGGGGCCCCTGGATTGGGGGATGGGGAGGGAGGCAGGGATAGTGAGGGATCTTATAGAATGGTATTGAAGTAAATCTGAAACAATACTTCCAGATTTGTCTGACAGCTGGACAAGGGGGCACAAGTTCAGAGTTCTGACAGAGCTCAGGAAGAATTTCTTTACCTTGAAGATGATGGAATGATTGATGGAAGAGCGTTTATGACTGATGATTGAAAGAATGTGAAGAGATCAGGAACTGTCTTTATGGGGAACAGTAGAGTGTATTCTGGAAGAATGGTGTCAAATTGACTGAAAGGCTTTCTCTTCATTTGTTGAATTGAAATTACAAAAGATCGTCTGCAAAGCAATTATGTCCTTCACATTGAGCAAGACATTTTTTTTTATGTTCCAGTCGTGGCTCAGTTGGATCAATCTCAACTTTGATTGAATTCAAGCCTCATTCAAAGGTGTCAGCACCTAAACCAAACTGACACTTAGGCCTGAGTTTTGTGCTTGTCGGGTGCGCGTGATTGGCGGGATTGAGAGCAGACGTGAAACCGTCCTCCAACCGTGATTGGCCCTCCGGGGTGGCCAATCAACAGCCAGCTAGTGTGAAACACGCCATGAGAAAGGCTCAGCACTGCCGGTGAGGGCAGGAAGAGGTCGGGCGCTGACTTCACTGCGGATGCTGCTGAACATTTCCAGTGAGCTCCATGAAAGCAGACAGCAGCCTCAGGGAGCTGCAGACTTCCAAATAATAAAGTAAAGCACAAAAATGCTGTCCATGCAGCACGATCAAGCACCTGAAAGCATACTTCATTAAAAAAGTCCCCAGATATTTCTTTTTATTTTGAATCCTAATGGAGATTTCATCCCACCCTTGGATGAGGTTTCATCAAAAATGTAAAGTCTGCCTGGCCGATTGGCGCGCCTGTGATCGCTTACAATCCAGCTGTTAATGAGCTTAATTGCCTGCTTAATAGTCAGGGGGCACTCTAATGACTTGTGCATGTACCCACTGAGCAAATATCGCGCCAGTGTGCAATGGCGTTGGGGCACTCACTCCATGTCATCTTGTGCCATTTTACACCCGTTCAGGTTGGGTGTGAACGCCCACAGGACATAAAACTCTGGTCTTAGTGTAGCACTCACACACAAGTGTCAGTGACAGATATCCCACCTAGCAATAAATAGGTTAGGATATTCTTTTTGAAGAAGAACTTCATTTACACTACATTATAGCATTAAAACATTTTGGCCAAGGAAAGACCCATTGGTGCTCTACCCTGCCTTCCATCGACTCCTCAATTTCTTTTACTAGATTCTAGAATGAATATCCATGTACGCCATTTCTTAATAGAAATTTATCCCCTCTTTTTTATTTAAAAGGAATCTTCTGTGGCATCATTGCATTCTACCAGACTTGCTAGTGACCTATTCCACAATTCCATCATATCCTTTTCTTTTAACATCTTTAGGCTTTGATTCCTCATCATTGACACTTAAAATATAGAATTACGGTGGTGAGTGGTGTTAAGGATGCCCTCCAGTTGCTCCAAACAGCCGTCCAGTACAAGTATTGCAGGTTGGTATCCAGTGCCAATAGTGCCTCATGCTGCTATTAGCATAAAATGCAAAACTAGTACAGCTTCTGAAACAAAAACAAAAATACCTAGAAAAACTCAGCAGGTCTGACAGCATCTGTTGAGAGGAACACAGTTGATGTTTCGAGTCTGAATGACTCTTCATCAGAACTCAGCTTCTGGTGTTGCATGTGAGAAAATGCCATTTGCAGTGCAATCAATCAAAAATGCTTTGGAATTCATCACTGCCATTAGGTTGTGCCTCTTTACAGTTAATTACCTCTGTAGTTAATTTATTTGACTGATTACTTGACTGTCCTGATGTAAAAAACTAATTATTCGTGAGACTGAACGGATCTGGACAGAGTAAACAGGGAAAAAACTGTTCCCACTCACAACAGGATCGAGAAGGAGATTTAAAATAATTGGCAAGAGAAGCAAAAGTGACATGAGAAAATATTTTTTCATGTAGTGAGTGTTTAGGGTCTGGAAAACAATGCCTGAGAGTGTGGTGGAGGCAGGTCCAATTGAGGCATTCAAAAGAAAATTGGATTATTATCGGAAAAGGAAGAATGTGCAGGATAGAAAATGGTGGGGGAATGGCACTAGGTAAGTGGCTCATTCGGAGAGCCAATGCTGACATGATGGGCCGAATGACCTCCTTCTGCACTGTCATAATTCTGTGATTCTGTGGGGGAGGGGGAGTTTACCGCAGCTTGCATCTAGTCAAAACCATCCTTTCCTTTAGCCTGAAATTTTACACAAATTCGAAAGTTGCTTAACTCACTGTCGTCTTTCTATTCTAGGCCATCCTGAAGAGTGCATCTATTCTGCTGCTCCACCTCCTCTTTCTATTTACCTCAGTCTCAACATCAGCTGCAAACAGATGGTTTCCAAGAAGTCTTCCATGTGATGTGACGAAGAATAACACTGTTGTGCTTGTGGACTGCAGTGAACGTGAACTGACTCAGGTGCCGACTGGCTTTCCTGCCAACGCTACCAACATCAGCCTGACTATCAACCACATCCCAGATGTTCACAGCCACTCCTTTTCTGGGCTCAGTAACCTCACTGAGATAGACCTGCGGTGTAACTGCATGCCTGTCAGACTGGGCCCCAAGGACAGAGTGTGCACCAGGCCCCTGAGGGTCCAACAAGGGGCCTTCTCCTCCTTGCCAGCCTTGCGATCGCTGTACTTAGATGGGAACCAGCTGAAGCAGATCCCGCAAGGCCTGCCCCACACTCTCACTGTGCTGAGCCTGGAAGCCAACAGCATCTTTGTCCTCACCAAAGCCAGTCTGTCGGCGATGACAAACCTGGAGGCCATCTACCTGGGCCAGAATTGCTACTATCGCAACCCCTGCAACACTTCCTACCAGATTGAGCAGGACACTTTCTACAACCTGGGTCGCCTCACCATCCTGTCACTCAAAGATAACAACCTGACTCACGTTCCTGGGAAACTGCCACCCAACTTAACGCAGCTTTTGCTCTACAATAACGTGATCAAGCGAATCGGTAAGCGTGACTTCGCCGAGCTGCCTAAGCTGGAGATCCTGGACCTGAGTGGCAATTGCCCCCGCTGTTACAATGCCCCATACCCTTGCCAACCCTGCCCATCCCCAGGTTACATCCAGATCCACTCCGATGCCTTTCTAACATTAAACAAGTTGGAGGTCCTGCGCCTCCAGAGTACCTCTCTCAAAGCAGTGCCCAGCTCATGGTTCAGGAATACTTCCAATCTGAAAGTACTGGATCTCTCCCAGAATTTCTTACTGAATGAAATAGCCACTGCCACTTTTTTAAACTATCTGACCAAGCTAGTGGAGATAGACCTGTCCTTTAACTATGAACTTAAATTGTACGCCAAGTATCTGAACCTGTCCAAGAATTTTTCCAAGTTGGAGTCACTCCAAAGTTTAAGAATCAGAGGCTATGTTTTCAAAGATCTGGAGAAGCAGAACCTGGACCCACTGCTGCAGCTCAGGAACCTCCGACTTCTGGACCTTGGCACCAACTTTATCAAAGTGGCCAACCTGCAGATCTTCGCCAAGTTTCAGGGTCTGGAAATGATCAACCTCTCCGAGAATAAAATCTCCCCTTCTTCCTCGGACTCGTTGAGCGGCTGGTGCGGGGCCAACGCTCGCTCCCGGGGCGACAGTGCCTTTTATGGGTCGTCGGAGCAGGTCCACTACTTCCGCTACGACGATTTCGGCCGGAGCTGCAAATCCAACGTCAGGGGGTATTACCCCATGGTCCCCATCCACAAAACCGAGTGCAGCCATTACGGCTCCACCTTGGACCTGAGCAGGAACAATATCTTCTTCATAAGCCCCACACAGTTCACAAACCTCTCCTTCCTCAGGTGCTTGAACCTGTCTGGGAATGCTCTCAGCCAGACCCTCAATGGCAGTGAATTTCAGCACCTGCCCTACCTCCAGTACCTGGATCTGTCAAATAATCGCATCGACTTGCTGTACGAGTCTGCTTTCCAGGAACTGAGGGAACTGCAGGTCCTTGACCTCAGTCACAATAACCACTACTTCGAAATGGAAGGTGTGACTCACAGTTTAGATTTCATTCAGAATCTGACAGCCCTGTCCAAGCTGAGAATGAATGAGAATGCCATTCACTCCTCAGCGGACAAAATACTCAAGAGCAAGTCCCTCAATGTCTTGGAGTTCCGAGGCAACCGCCTGGATTACATGTGGAGAGACGGCACTGAGAAATACATCCAGTTCTTCAAAGACCTGGACAACCTGACCCGCCTGGACCTCTCGGCGAACCATCTCAGCTTTATCCCGCACGGGGTCTTTGAGCACCTCCCCCCGAATCTGAAAGAGCTGCTGCTGGCCGAGAACCAGCTCAAGAGCTTCAACTGGGGCCTGCTTCACTTGCTGTCCTCGGTGGAGCTGCTGGACCTTGGCGGCAACGAACTGAGCACCGTGCCCCGGGTGCTGGCCAACTGCACCCGCACCCTGGGTACCTTCATCCTCACCCGCAACAAGATCGCCCAGCTCAGCAAGCACTTCCTGCAGGGCGCCACCTTCCTGCGTTACCTGGACCTCAGCTACAACCACTTGAGGGTCATCGAGGCCTCCAGCTTCCCGGAGAGTGCCCTGCATCGCCTGGAGGTGCTGCTCTTAAGCGGCAACCACTTCCTCTGCACCTGCGATGCCGTCTGGTTCGTCTGGTGGATTAACCGGACCTCGGTCAACATCCCCCGGCTGGCAACAGATGTCACCTGCGCCTCCCCCCGAGCCCATCGCGGCCAGAGTGTCATCTTGTTAGACCTGAACTCCTGTGAGCTGGACTCCCTGGGAGTCTCCCTGCACATTGCCAGCGCCAGCCTCATCCTGTCGCTGCTGCTTGTCTCCATCAGCCGCCACCTCTTCTCCTGGGACGTCTGGTACGGTTATCACTTCTGCATCGCCAAGTTCAAGGGCTACCGGCCACTACCTGCCAATAAAACCACCTATGGTGCCTTCGTGGCCTATGACACCAAAGACACTTGGGTGACAGACTGGATCCTGAAGGAGCTGATAACTAATCTGGAGGAGAGAGGCGAGAGACGAGTCTGCCTCTGCTTGGAAGAGAGGGACTGGGTGCCAGGCCAACTCGTGATGGATAACCTCTCGCAGAGCATACACCGGAGCAGGAAGACGATTTTTGTCCTCACCAATTTCTATGTCACCACGGGGAAGTTTCGAACTGCTTTCTACATGGCGCACCAGCGCTTACTGGATGAGAAGATTGATGTGATCGTGCTGATTTTTCTGGAGAAAGTTTGGCAGCGCTCCAGGTACCTCAGGCTTAAGAAGAGACTGTGCCGAAACTCGGTCCTGGAGTGGCCCTATAACCCCCGGGCTCAGCCCCTCTTCTGGCAGCGCCTGCGAAATGCATTAGAGACAGACAATCACACGCAGCATGGGAAATTCTTCAACGAAATTATATAGTTGGCTGCATTGGGGGAATGTGCCAGAACCTGTCTGCTTTAGATTAGTGCCAACTTATCATCGATCAAAAGATTTTTAACAAACCTAAAATGTCCAAAGTTCCACTTGATAAACTCTCACTATATTTAAAATGATCATCATAATAAAACCTACAGAGTAAATACATGGAAGGTTGTGTCTTTGCCTTACCTTGCCTGGTTATTACCTTGCCTTCTACACATTAATTACCACAAATGTTTATAGTTCAGCTGTTACTGCCAAAACAGCGATTCGTAGAAGAACAAACCAATAGGAAGGAATTTTAAGTCAGTGGCGTTGGTTCAAATATTCAACGATCTAAGCCACAAGACAAAAGATGCAAATCCCCTGGTTTATATCATCACTGTTAACTATCCCCTGTTTATATTCAGCTTGAATTTTTAATCACAGGAATTGTAACCACCCAATAACAAAATATTCACAGCTGCATTGGATACTTGTAGAATGATATCATTAAATGTTGTTTCACCAAGCTTTGTGCCATATTAGTAAATAAAATTATTGATATGTGATCGATGGAAAGTTAAGTTGTGCAATACAACATTGTGTTATTTGCTATCTTAAATAACACTGATAATGATGACCCACTAATAGCCTAGCCATGACACTTGTTACTCCAGTATTATAATTAGATCTGGGACCACACATACTTGATTCAGACAAAGTCACTCTAGTTACATACTAAGAGTGTTTTGGACCACACGTTTGCCAGTGTTCAACATACACAGAGTCAGACTGAAGAGTTCTCATTTTGGATTACTTACAGACAAAATGTTTAATTCTAAGTATATTGTTAAATTAAGCAATGTCACAGCTTTCTAAGGTACTGATGTATTAACACAAGTGAAACCTTTGGGTATTTCTTAATTGAATCTTCCAGTCGGCAACTCTCTGTCAACTGGTTCTTTTTTGAACAGTGCAGCTAATTTCATTCCAGCTACTGTCTCATTTGGACTGAGCTCTTGAGATTTGAGATTAGCATTGCAATAATGGGATAACTTGTAATATACCCATGCCCAAGGAATATGATCAAATAATTGGATTTTGAGTTTTGTTTTGTTGAATATTCATTGTAACTGATTAGGTGTCTGTAATATGATACATTAACTACAAGGAGCAAAGAAACAAGAAATCAAAAAAATGACAGAGTTTGCACTTATATACCTTTCATTTCTTCAGGGTATCATGAAATGCATCACAGCTAATTAATCACATTTGAAGTGTTACTGTTTTTTTTAGGGAAATACAGCATATCATTTATGCGCAACAAGTTCCCACAAATGTTTGTGAGATAAAATACCAAGTAATCTGATTTTGGGGTGTTGATTAATGGATGGACTTAGCCAGGGAACAGGAAGAACTCGCTGATTTTTTTCAAGCCATCAGATCTTTCACCTGAACAAGATGAGGTCTCCATTTAGCCCATCATCTGAAAGCAATAACCTCTACAAGGCAGCCATCCTCATTGCCACACTGATATGCCAGCATAGATTATACGCCCCAGTTCTGATAGTCAAACTCAAAACTTTCTCTTTCTGAGAGGAGAGTACTATAGTAGTACCAAGCTAGCATTTGCATTTATACATATATACCTGTATCTCTAATATATTGAAAATCATTAGCTTTCACACTTTCTGTCAGTGCCTTTTGACTAATGTTGTCATGTTCCCAAATAAATTCCCGTGTCCAAATTCATAATGAACACTGCTTGTGTAAACTGTTGTAATGACTCTGATCACACAGACTGGTCACTATATTCCTGCAATTCTCTCAATTGTTTCTGAAAATGATTTTCAATTGCCAGTATTGCTGATTTCCAATGTCCATATTAAGTTTTTAACCAAAATTTTAAAATGCCTATTTCACAATTGATTTGTCTTGAATGTGTGTGTTTTTTAAGCATGTGAGAGAATCAGAGAAAATGAGTGTTCTGATTACACATTGACCTTTGTTTTGTGGTTTAAGAGAGAAAAAAAGAGAGTTGTAATGGGAGAAAAGGGGTAAGTGGGCCTTTCTTCAATTAAAAATAGTTCAATTTTAAGAAATGCTTAACATTGAAACTACCAGTGTTTTGTTAATAGTTAAAAAAGGGCAGAGTTAATGGCTTACACCCATAAGAAAGCGGTCCTAATTTCTCACATCTATAAATCAATGAAAGAGAGAGAAAGAGAGGAAGAGAAAAAGGCAGGCAGATAGATTCTTTCCTCATCCTAATTTAACTTTGTGAAAAAGTATTAATTTTATTTTTTTTTTAAAACACGTGCTTAAGTGTATCAGGATTAATAGCTAGGAGGAGTTAGACTGGTTGAGAGCCTTGCCATCTGTCCTTGGGGTAGCAAGTGGCAGCTGGTGTTTGTTTTCCCTGCTACAGCAAGCAATAGCAGTCACTGAATGCCAGCTGAGGTGAAAGCAGAAAAGACTGGGGGAGAAAGAAGAAGAGTTAAGGGTTTAAAAGTAGAAGAGAAACAGAACCAGAGGGGAAGATACAGAGAGAGAATTAGTAACACAAAGACAGCAGAGACGATTAAGCGAAAGACAGTATATTCCATGTGAAACCTCTTGGCTTACATAGAATTACATAAAACGTAAAGCACAGAAACAGGACATTCAACCAAACAGGTCTGTGCTGGTGTTAATGCTTCTCATGAGCTTCCTCCGGCCCTTGTTCAGCATAACCATTTGTTTCTTTCTCCCTTATGTGTTGATCTAGCTCTCCCCTTAATGCATCTATGCTTTTCACCCCAACCACTCCCTGCAGCAGCATGTTCCACATTCTAAACCACCCTTGGGTAAGGAAATTCCTTCCGCGTTCCCTACTGGGTTTATCAATTATGATCTTAAATTTCAGAACCCTAGTTTTGAACTCCTCCAAGTAGGGACATCTCTATGCCTACCCTATAAAACCTTTTCTGAATCTTCAAGAATCAGATCCCTCCTCAGTCTTCCATTTTCTAGAAAAAAGAATCTCAGCCTGTTCAATCTTTCTTGATAGTTATAACCTCTCAGTTCTTATATCATCCTTGTAAATCTATGATGCAACTTCTCCAGTGCCCCAATGCATAGTGTAGAGACTAGAACTGGGCTCAGTACTTTAAACAATGGTCTAAACAAGGTTCCAAACAAGTTTAACATAACTTTCCTGCTTTTGAATTGCATCCCTTAGAAATGAACCCAAGTGCTTTGTTTTCTCTTTTTATAGCCTTATTATCCTGTGTCACTTATTTTAGTGATTTGTGCTTATATCTCAAGACTCCTTTGCTCCTCTTCTCTATTTAGCCTTTTATTTTGCCAGCAGAATGTGGCTTCCTAATTCTCCCTACCATTTCTCTATATTCAAATTCATTTGCCAATTACATGCCCAACTGGCAAATTTATTAACGTCTTTCTGTACTTTATTACAGCACTCCTCTGCATTAGCCACAACCCATGTTTATCAACCTTTCTCCCAGCACCAATCTTTATGGACCATTACTTATATCAACCTGATTAACTATCTTTAGCCCTTACGCTTTGTTTACTGCTTCATAGCCAGCTTGTTACCCTTTCTACTGCCTTTTTTAAGAGAAGTTAGTAAGGAAATTTATGAGGTGTTGACAGTTATTGTGACAGTCATTGGACAATGGTGAGATACCAGCACTATAGATTGGAAACAAGCTAACCATAGTGTTACATTCAGAAAGTCCAAGTAAAATATGCATTTATCTTAATTCTGTGCAAAATAATGGAATCAATTATCAGAAGTAAAATGGAAGATAATCTGTATAATAATAAGCTGGTAAACAACAGTCAGTGTCAATTGGGAGGGAAGATGCTGCCTGACCACATTTCCTAACTTCTTTGAGGAAGCAGAAATCTAAATGAACCATGAAAAGCCCCATGATATGGTGTAGCTAGACTTCTAAAAGGTATTTGACCTAGTTTCACACCAGATGATTAAGATTAAAGCTTTGCGGATAGTAAACTCTGGGAATAAACAAAAAATGGCTACAGAGATTATGTTTGGAAGTGGGAAGTTCTCACTGAGTAAAGTGCCCAAGGAGTCATTGTGGGAATTGCTCATTTCAATATCAATGGTTGGACTCAGATACTCAGTTGTCCAAAATTACAGATGACAACAAATTTGAGACATGGTAAAATCAGATGCTGCAGCTCAGAATTTTCAGAATGATTTGGAGAAGATATGCTATTGGCAGTCCCTGACTTCCCTTCCCTACCATTGGTCGCCATCAATTTTGCTTTTAGGCCTAAACTCTGGAAATTATTCCCTGAACCCTATGTCTCTCCAGCTCGCTCTACTCCTTAAAACACATCTCTTTGACCAAGCTTTTGATGACGTGTCCTACTGTCTCCTTTAGCCTGGTGCCAATTTAGTTTGTTCAATTACTGTACACTATTATGATCAGTTTTGGGATGCTTTATTTTATTAAGGCATTATAAAGTCAGATGTGGTTGTTGATATAGTTTTTAATATCCAAATCATCAATTTGTCGAAGCATGACAAATTAAGTGTGACATTTTTAACAGGTTTCTTTCTTTTCCTTAATTTCTTTTCAAGGAAACAAAGATTGTGGATGAAACTTTTAGTTCAGAGAGCGGGCGTGTGTCCGACCTCACCGGGTGTAAAACGATGTGTGATGGTGTCGGGCGTGTGTCCCTCACCGAGGGTAAAACGATGTGTGACGGTGTCGGGCGTGTGTCCCTCACCGAGTGTAAAACGATGTGTGACGGTGTCGGGCGTGTGTCCCTCACCGAGTGTAAAACGATGTGTGACGGTGTCGGGCGTGTGTCCCTCACCGAGTGTAAAACGATGTGTGACGGTGTCGGGCGTGTGTCCCTCACCGAGTGTAAAACGATGTGTGACGGTGTCGGGCGTGTGTCCCTCACCGAGTGTAAAACGATGTGTGACGGTGTCGGGCGTGTGTCCCTCACCGAGTGTAAAACGATGTGTGACGGTGTCGGGCGTGTGTCCCTCACCGAGTGTAAAACGATGTGTGACGGTGTCGGGCGTGTGTCCCTCACCGAGTGTAAAACGATGTGTGACGGTGTCGGGCGTGTGTCCCTCACCGAGTGTAAAACGATGTGTGACGGTGTCGGGCGTGTGTCCCTCACCGAGTGTAAAACGATGTGTGACGGTGTCGGGCGTGTGTCCCTCACTGAGTGTAAAACGATGTGTGAAGGTATCGGGCGTGTGTCCCTCACCGAGTGTAAAACAACGTGTGAGGGTATCGGGCATGTGTCCCTCAGCGGGTGTAAAACAATCTGTGACGGTGTCGGGCGTGTGTCCCTCACCGAGTGTAAAACAATGTGTGATGGTGTCGGGCGCGTGTCCCTCACCGAGTGTAAAACGATGTGTGATGGTGTCGGGCATAGGTCCCTCACCGAGTGTAAAATGATGTGTGACGGGGCCGGGCATGTGTCCCTCAACGAAAGTAAAACGATGTGTGACGGTGTCGGGCGTGTGTCCCTCACCGAGTGTAAAACGACGTGTGACAGTGTCGGGCGTGTGTACCTCACCGAGTGTAAAACGATGTGACGGTGTCGGGCGTGTGTCCCTCACCGAGTGTAAAACGATGTGTGATGGTGTCAGGCGCGTGTGTCACTGAGTGTAAAACGATGTGACGGTGTCGGGCGTGTGTCCCTCACCGAGTGTAAAACGATGTGTGATGGTGTCGGGCGCGTATGTCACTGAGTGTAAAACGATCTGTGACGGTGTCGGGCGCATCTCCCTCACCGAGTGTAAAACGATGTGTGACGGTGTCGGGCGCATGAACCTCACCAAGTGTAAAACGATGTGTGATGGTGTCGGGCGTGTACCCCACACCGAGTGTAAAACGATGTGTGATGGTGTCGGGCGTGTGTGTCACCGAGTGTAAAACGATGTGTGATGGTGTCGGGCGTGTGTCTCTCACCGAGTGTAAAACGACGTGTGACGATGTCGGATGTGTGTCCCTCACCGAGTGTAAAACGATCTGTGACGGGGTCGGGCGTGTGTCCTTCACCGAGTGTAAAACGACGTGTGATGGTGTCGGGCGTGTGTCCATCACCGAGTGTAAAACGATGTGTGATGGTGTTGGGCGCGTGTCTCTCACCGAGTGTAAAACGATGTGTGACGGTGTCAGGCGTGTGTCCCAAGCCGAGTGTAAGACGATGTGTGACGGTGGCGGGCGTGTGTCCCTCACCGAGTGTAAAATGATGTGTGACGGTGTCGGGCATGTGTCTCTCACCGAGTGTAAAACGATGTGTGATGGTGTCGGGCGTGTGTCCCTCACCGAGTGTAAAACGATGTGTGACGGTGTCGGGCGTGTGTCCTTCACCGAGTGTAAAACGATGTGTGACGGTGTCGGGCGTGTGTCCCTCACCGAGGGTAAAACGATGTGTGACGGTGTCGGGCATGTGTCTCTCACCGAGTGTTAAACGAAGTGTGATGGTGTCGGGCGTATGTCCCTCACCGACTGTAAAACGATGTGTGATGGTGTAGAGCGTGTGTCTCTCACCGAGTGTAAAACGATGTGTGACGGTGTCTGGTGTGTCTCTCACCGAGTGTAAATCGATGTGTGATGGTGTCGGGCATGTGTCCCTCACCGAGCGTAAAACGATGTGTGACGGTGTCGGGCGTGTGTCCCTCACCGAGTGTAAAACGACGTGTGACGATGTCGGGCGCGTGTCTCACCGAGTGTAAAACGATGTGTGACGGTGTCGGGCGTGTCTCCCTCACCGAGTGTAAAACGATGTGTGACGGTGTTGGGTGTGTGTCCCTCACCGAGTGTAAAACGATGTGTGATGGTGTCGGACGTGTGTCTCTCCGAGTGTAAAACGATGTGTGATGGTGTCAGGCGCGTCTCTCACCGAGTGTAAAAAGATGTGTGATGGTGTCGGGCGTGTGTCCCTCATGAGTGTAAAACGATGTTTGATGGTGTCGGACCCGTGTCCTTCACCGAGTGTAAAACGATGTGTGAAGGGGTCGGGCGTGTGTCCCTCACCGAGTGTAAAACGTTGTGTGACGGTATCGGGCGTGTGTCCCTCACCGAGTGTAAAACGACGTGTGACGGTATCAGTCGTGTGTCCCTCACCGAATGTAAAACGATGTGTGACGGTGTCGGGCGTGGGTCCCTCACCGAGTTTAAAACGATGTGTGATGGTGTCGGGCGTGTGTCCCGCACCGAGTGTAAAACGACGTGTGACCGTGTCGGGCTTGTGACCCTCACCGAGTGTAAAACGACGTCTGACGGTGTCGGGCATGTGTCCTCACCGAGTGTAAAAAGATGTGTGACGGTGTCGTGCATGTGTCCCTCACCGAGTGTAAAACGATGTGTGACGGTTTCGGGCGTGTGTCCCTCACCGAGTGTAAAACGATGTGTGACAGTGTCGGGCGTGTCTCCATCACCGAGTGTAAAACGACGTGTGACGGTGTCGGGCGCGTGTACCTCACCGAGTGTAAAACGACGTCTGATGGTGTCGGTCGTGTGTCTCTCACCGAGTCTAAAACGATGTTTGATGGTGTCGGGCATGTGTCCTCACCGAGTGTAAACCAATGTGTGACGCTGTCGGGCGTGTGTCCCTCACCGAGTGTAAAATGATGTGTGACCGTGTCGGGCGTGTCTCCCTCACCGAGTGTAAAGCGACGTGTGACGGTGTCGGGCGCGTCCCTCACCGAGTGTAAAGCGACGTCTGATCGTGTCGGGTGTGTGTTCCTCACCGAGTGTAAAACGATGTGTGACGGTGTCGGGCATGTGTCCCTCACCGAGTGTAAAACGATGTCTGATGGTGTCGGGCATGTGTCCCTCACCGAGTGTAAAACGACGTGTGACGGCGTGGGGCGTGTGTCCCTCACCGAGTGTAAAATGACGTCTGATGGTGTCGGGCATGTGTCCCTCACCGAGTGTAAAACGACGTGAGACGGTGTCGGGCGTGTGTCCCTCACCGAGTGTCAAACGACGTCTGATGGTGTCGGGCGTGTGTCCCTCACCGAGTGTAAAACGATGTGTGACGGTGTCGGGCGTGTGTCCCTCACCGAGTGTAAAACGACGTCTGATGGTGTTGGGCGTGTATCCCTCACCGAGTGTAAAACGACGTGTGACGGTGTCGGGCGTCTGTCCCTCACCGTGTGTAAAACGACGTGTGACTGTGTCGGGCGTGTGTCCCTCACCGAGTGTCAAACGACGTCTGATGGTGTCGAGCATGTGTCCCTCACCGAGTGTAAAACGACGTCTGATGGTGTCGGGCATGTGTCCCTCACCGAGTGTAAAACGATGTGTGACGGTGTCGGGCGTGTGTCCCTCACAGAGTGTAAAATGACGTCTGATGGTGTCGGGCATGTGTCCCTCACCGAGTATAAAATGACGTGTGACGGTGTTGGGCATGTGTCCCTCACCGAGTGTAAAACAACGTTTGATGGTGTCGGGCATGTGCCCCTCACCGAGTGTAAAATGATGTGTGACGGTGTCGGGCTTGTGTCCCTCACCGAGTGTAAAACGATGTGTGATGGTGTCGGGCGTGTGTCTCACCGAGTGTAAAAAGATGTGTGATGGTGTCGGGCGTGTGTCCCTCACGAGTGTAAAACGATGTTTGATGGTGTCAGACGCGTGTCCGTCGCCGAGTGTAAAACGATGTGTGACGGGGTCGGGCGTGTGTCCCTCACCGAGTGTAAAACGTTGTGTGACGGTATCGGGCGTGTTTCCCTCACCGAGTGTAAAACGACGTGTGACGGTATCAGTCGTGTGTCCCTCACCGAGTGTAAAACGATGTGTGACGGTGTCGGGCTTGTCTCTCATCGACTGTAAAACGATGTGTGATGGTGTCGGGCGTGTGTCCCTCACCGAGTGTTAAACGATGTGTGACGGTGTCGGGCGTGTGTCCCTCACCGAGTGTAAAACGATATGTGACGGTATCGGGCGTGTGTCCCTCACCGACTGTAAAACGATGTGTGATGGTGTCGGGCGTGTGTCTCTCACCGAGTGTAAAATGACGTGTGACGAAGTCTGGCGTGTGTCCCTCACCGAGTGTAAAACGATCTGTGACGGAGTCGGGCGTGTGTCCCTCACCGAGTGTAAAACGATGTGTGACGGTATCGGGCGTGTGTCCCTCACCGAGTTTAAAACGATGTGTGATGGTGTCGGGCGTGTCTCTCACCGAGTGTAAAACGATGTGTGACGGTGTCGGGCGTGTGTCCCGCACTGAGTGTAAAACTATGTGTGACGGTGTCGGGCGTGTGTCCCTCACCGACTGTAAAACGATATGTGACGGTGTTGGGCGTGTGTCTTTCACCGAGTGTAAAACGACGTGTGACGGTGTCGGGCGCGTGTGTCACTGAGTGTAAAACGATGTGTGATGGTGTCGGGCGTGTGTCTCTCACCGAGTGTAAGACGATGTGTGACGGTGTCGGGCGTGTGTCCCTCACCGAGTGTAAAACGATGTGTGACGGTGTCGGGCATGTGTCTCTCACCGAGTGTAAAACGATGTGTGATGGTGTCGGGCGTGTGTCCCTCACCGAGTGTAAAACGATGTGTGACGGTGTCGGGCGTGTGTCCTTCACCGAGTGTAAAACGATGTGTGATGGAGTCTGGCGTGTGTCCCTCACCGAGTGTAAAACGATGTGTGACGGTATCGGGCGTGTGTCCCTCACCGAGTGTAAAACGACGTGTGACGGTGTCGGGCAAATGTGTCACCGAGTGTAAAACGATGAGTGACGGTGTCGGGAGTTTGTCCCTCACCGAGTGTAAAACGATGTGTGACAGTGTCGGGCGTGTGTCAATCACCGAGTGTAAATCGATGTGATACGGTATCAGGTGTGTGTCTCTCACCGAGTGTAAAACGATGTGTGACGGTGTCGGGCGTGTGGCCCGCACCGAGTGTAAAACTATGTGTGACGGTGTCGGGCGTGTGTCCCTCACCGACTGTAAAACGATATGTGATGGTGTCGGGCGCGTGTGTCACTGAGTGTAAAACGATGTGTGATGGTGTCGGGCGTGTGTCTCTCACCGAGTGTAAAACGATGTGTGACGGTGTCGGGCGTGTGTCCCTCACCGAGTGTAAGACGCTGTGTGACGGTGTCGGGCGTGTGTCCCTCACCGAGTGTAAAACGATGTGTGACGGTGTCAGGCATTTGTCTCTCACCGAGTGTAAAACGATGTGTGATGGTGTCGGGCGTGTGTCCCTCACCGAGTGTAAAACGATGTGTGACGGTGTCGGGCGTGTGTCCTTCACCGGGTGTAAAACGATGTGTGACGGTGTCGGGCGTGTGTCCCTCACCGAGTGTAAAACGATATGTGACGGTATCGGGCGTGTGTCCCTCACCGACTGTAAAACGATGTGTGATGGTGTCGGGCGTGTGTCTCTCACCGAGTGTAAAACGACGTGTGACGATGTCGGATGTGTGTCCCTCACCGAGTGTAAAACGATCTGTGACGGGGTCGGGCGTGTGTCCTTCACCGAGTGTAAAACGACGTGTGATGGTGTCGGGCGTGTGTCCATCACCGAGTGTAAAACGATGTGTGATGGTGTTGGGCGCGTGTGTCACTGAGTGTAAAACGATGTGTGATGGTGTCGGGCGTGTGTCTCTCACCGAGTGTAAAACGATGTGTGACGGTGTCGGGCGTGTGTCCCAAGCCGAGTGTAAGACGATGTGTGACGGTGGCGGGCGTGTGTCCCTCACCGAGTGTAAAACGATGTGTGACGGTGTCGGGCATGTGTCTCTCACCGAGTGTAAAACGATGTGTGATGGTGTCGGGCGTGTGTCCCTCACCGAGTGTAAAACGATGTGTGACGGTGTCGGGCGTGTGTCCTTCACCGATTGTAAAACGATGTGTGACGGTGTCGGGCGTGTGTCCCTCACCGAGGGTAAAACGATGTGTGACGGTGTCGGGCATGTGTCTCTCACCGAGTGTTAAACGATGTGTGATGGTGTCGGGCGTATGTCCCTCACCGACTGTAAAACGATGTGTGATGGTGTAGGGCGTGTGTCTCTCACCGAGTGTAAAACGATGTGTGACGGTGTCTGGTGTGTCTCTCACCGAGTGTAAATCGATGTGTGACGGTGTCGGGCATGTGTCCCTCACCGAGTGTAAAACGATGTCTGATGGTGTCGGGCATGTGTCCCTCACCGAGTGTAAAACGACGTGTGACGGTGTGGGGCGTGTGTCCCTCACCGAGTGTAAAACGACGTGAGACGGTGTCGGGCGTGTGTCCCTCACCGAGTGTCAAACGACGTCTGATGGTGTCGGGCGTGTGTCCCTCACCGAGTGTAAAACGATGTGTGACGGTGTCGGGCGTGTGTCCCGCACTGAGTGTAAAACTATGTGTGACGGTGTCGGGCGTGTGTCCCTCACCGACTGTAAAACGATATGTGACGGTGTTGGGCGTGTGTCTTTCACCGAGTGTAAAACGACGTGTGACGGTGTCGGGCGCGTGTGTCACTGAGTGTAAAACGATGTGTGATGGTGTCGGGCGTGTGTCTCTCACCGAGTGTAAGACGATGTGTGACGGTGTCGGGCGTGTGTCCCTCACCGAGTGTAAAACGATGTGTGACGGTGTCGGGCATGTGTCTCTCACCGAGTGTAAAACGATGTGTGATGGTGTCGGGCGTGTGTCCCTCACCGAGTGTAAAACGATGTGTGACGGTGTCGGGCGTGTGTCCTTCACCGAGTGTAAAACGATGTGTGATGGAGTCTGGCGTGTGTCCCTCACCGAGTGTAAAACGATGTGTGACGGTATCGGGCGTGTGTCCCTCACCGAGTGTAAAACGACGTGTGACGGTGTCGGGCAAATGTGTCACCGAGTGTAAAACGATGAGTGACGGTGTCGGGAGTTTGTCCCTCACCGAGTGTAAAACGATGTGTGACAGTGTCGGGCGTGTGTCAATCACCGAGTGTAAATCGATGTGATACGGTATCAGGTGTGTGTCTCTCACCGAGTGTAAAACGATGTGTGACGGTGTCGGGCGTGTGGCCCGCACCGAGTGTAAAACTATGTGTGACGGTGTCGGGCGTGTGTCCCTCACCGACTGTAAAACGATATGTGATGGTGTCGGGCGCGTGTGTCACTGAGTGTAAAACGATGTGTGATGGTGTCGGGCGTGTGTCTCTCACCGAGTGTAAAACGATGTGTGACGGTGTCGGGCGTGTGTCCCTCACCGAGTGTAAGACGCTGTGTGACGGTGTCGGGCGTGTGTCCCTCACCGAGTGTAAAACGATGTGTGACGGTGTCAGGCATTTGTCTCTCACCGAGTGTAAAACGATGTGTGATGGTGTCGGGCGTGTGTCCCTCACCGAGTGTAAAACGATGTGTGACGGTGTCGGGCGTGTGTCCTTCACCGGGTGTAAAACGATGTGTGACGGTGTCGGGCGTGTGTCCCTCACCGAGTGTAAAACGATATGTGACGGTATCGGGCGTGTGTCCCTCACCGACTGTAAAACGATGTGTGATGGTGTCGGGCGTGTGTCTCTCACCGAGTGTAAAACGACGTGTGACGATGTCGGATGTGTGTCCCTCACCGAGTGTAAAACGATCTGTGACGGGGTCGGGCGTGTGTCCTTCACCGAGTGTAAAACGACGTGTGATGGTGTCGGGCGTGTGTCCATCACCGAGTGTAAAACGATGTGTGATGGTGTTGGGCGCGTGTGTCACTGAGTGTAAAACGATGTGTGATGGTGTCGGGCGTGTGTCTCTCACCGAGTGTAAAACGATGTGTGACGGTGTCGGGCGTGTGTCCCAAGCCGAGTGTAAGACGATGTGTGACGGTGGCGGGCGTGTGTCCCTCACCGAGTGTAAAACGATGTGTGACGGTGTCGGGCATGTGTCTCTCACCGAGTGTAAAACGATGTGTGATGGTGTCGGGCGTGTGTCCCTCACCGAGTGTAAAACGATGTGTGACGGTGTCGGGCGTGTGTCCTTCACCGATTGTAAAACGATGTGTGACGGTGTCGGGCGTGTGTCCCTCACCGAGGGTAAAACGATGTGTGACGGTGTCGGGCATGTGTCTCTCACCGAGTGTTAAACGATGTGTGATGGTGTCGGGCGTATGTCCCTCACCGACTGTAAAACGATGTGTGATGGTGTAGGGCGTGTGTCTCTCACCGAGTGTAAAACGATGTGTGACGGTGTCTGGTGTGTCTCTCACCGAGTGTAAATCGATGTGTGACGGTGTCGGGCATGTGTCCCTCACCGAGTGTAAAACGATGTCTGATGGTGTCGGGCATGTGTCCCTCACCGAGTGTAAAACGACGTGTGACGGTGTGGGGCGTGTGTCCCTCACCGAGTGTAAAACGACGTGAGACGGTGTCGGGCGTGTGTCCCTCACCGAGTGTCAAACGACGTCTGATGGTGTCGGGCGTGTGTCCCTCACCGAGTGTAAAACGATGTGTGACGGTGTTGGGCGTGTGTCCCTCACTGAGTGTAAAATGACGTCTGATGGTGTCGGGCATGTGTCCCTCACCGAGTGTAAAATGACGTGTGACGGTGTTGGGCATGTGTCCCTCACCGAGTGTAAAACAACGTTTGATGGTGTCGGGCATGTGCCCCTCACCGAGTGTAAAATGATGTGTGACGGTGTCGGGCTTGTGTCCCTCACCGAGTGTAAAACGATGTGTGATGTTGTCGGGCGTGTGTCTCACCGAGTGTAAAACGATGTGTGACGTTGTCGGGCGTGTGTCTCACCAAGTGTAAAACAATGTGTGACGGTGTCGGCCGTGTGTCCCTCACCGAGTTTAAAACGATGTGTAACGGTATCGGGCGTGTGTCCCTCACCGAGTGTGAAACGATGTGTGACGGTGTCGGGCATGTGTCCCTCACCGAGTGTGAAACGATGTGTGACGGTGTCGGGCATGTGTCCCTCACCGAGTTTAAAACGATGTGTAACGGTATCGGGCGTGTCTCCCTCACCGAGTGTAAAACGATGTGTGACGGCGTCGGGCATGTGTCCCTCACCGAGTGTAAAACGACGTGTGACGGTGTCGTGCGCGTTCCGTCACCGAGTGTAAAACGACGTCTGATGGTGTCGGACGTGTGTCCCTCACCGAGTGTAAAACGATGTGTGACGGTCTCGGGCGTGTGTCCCTCACCGAGTGTAAAACGATGTCTGATGGTGTCGGGCATGTGTCCCTCACCGAGTGTAAAACGACGTGTGACGGTGTCGGGCATGTGTCCCTCACCGAGTGTAAAACGATTTGTGACGGTGTCGTGCATGTGTCCCTCACCGAGTGTAAAACGATGTGTGACGGTTTCGGGCGTGTGTCCCTCACCGAGTGTAAAACGATGTGTGACAGTGTCGGGCGTGTCTCCATCACCGAGTGTAAAACGACGTGTGACGGTGTCGGGCGCGTGTACCTCACCGAGTGTAAAACGACGTCTGATGGTGTCGGTCGTGTGTCTCTCACCGAGTCTAAAACGATGTTTGATGGTGTCGGGCATGTGTCCCTCACCGAGTGTAAAACGATGTGTGACGGTGTCGGGCTTGTGTCACTCACCGAGTGTAAATCGATGTGTGACGGTGTCGGGCGTGTGTCCCTCACCGAGTGTAAAACGACGTCTGATGGTGCTGGGCCTGTTTCCCTCACCGAGTGTAAAACGACGTATGACGGTGTCGGGCGTCTGTCCCTCACCGTGTGTAAAACGACGTGTGACGGTGTCGGGCGTGTGTCCCTCACCGAGTGTCAAACGACATCTGATGGTGTCGGGCATGTTTCCCTCACCGAGTGTAAAACGATGTGTGACGGTGTCGGGCGTGAACCCTCACTGAGAGTAAATCGATGTGTGACGGTGTCGGGCGTCTCTCCCTCACCGAGTGTAAAACGACGTCTGATGGTGTCGGGCATGTGTCCCTCACCGAGTGTAAAACGATGTGTGACGGTGTCGGGCGTGTGTCCCTCACCGAGTGTAACACGATGTCTGATGGTGTCGGGCATGTGTCCCTCACCGAGTGTAAAACGACATGTGACGGTGTCGGGCGTGTGTCCCTCACCGAGTGTAAAACGATTTGTGACGGTGTCGTGCGTGTGTCCCTCACCGAGTGTAAAACGATGTGGGACGGTTTCGGGCGTGTGTCCCTCACCGAGTGTAAAACGATGTGTGACAGTGTCGGGCGTGTCTCCATCACCGAGTGTAAAACGACGTGTGACGGTGTCGGGCGCGTGTACCTCACCGAGTGTAAAACGACGTCTGATGGTGTCGGTCGTGTGTCTCTCACCGAGTCTAAAACGATGTTTGATGGTGTCGGGCATGTGTCCCTCACCGAGTGTAAAATGACGTGTGACGGTGTTGGGCATGTGTCCCTCACAGAGTGTAAAACAACGTTTGATGGTGTCGGACATGTGCCCCTCACCGAGTGTAAAATGATGTGTGACGGTGTCGGGCTTGTGTCCGTCACCGAGTGTAAAACGATGTGTGATGTTGTCGGGCGTGTGTCTCACCGAGTGTAAAACGATGTGTGACGTTGTCGGGCGTGTGTCTCACCGAGTGTAAAACGATGTGTGACGGTGTCGGGCGTGTGTCCCTCACCGAATTTAAAACGATGTGTAACGGTATCGGGCGTGTGTCCCTCACCGAGTGAGAAACGGTGTGTGATGGTGTCGGGCATGTGTTCCTCACCGAGTGTAAAACGATGTGTGACAGTGTCGGGCATGTGTCCCTCACCGAGTGTAAAACGACGTGGGACGGTGTCGGGCGTGTGTCCCTCACCGATTGTAAAACAATATGTGACGGTGTCGGGCGTGTCTCCCTCACCAAGTGTAAAACGATGTGTGACGGTGTCGGGCATGTGTCCCTCACCGAGTGTAAAACGACGTCTGATGGTGTCGGGGGTGTGTCCATCACCGAATGTAAAACGACGTGTGACGGTGTCGGGCGTGTGTCCGTCACCGAGTTTAAAACGATGTGTGATGGTGTCGGGCGTGTGTCCCTCACCAAGTGTAAAACGACGTGTGACCGGGTCGGGCTTGTGACCCTCACCGAGTGTAAAACGACGTCTGATGGTGTCGGGCATGTGTCCTCACCGAGTGGAAACCAATGTGTGACGCTGTCGGGCGTCTGTCCCTCACCGAGTGTAAAATGATGTGTGACCGTGTCGGGCGTGTCTCCCTCACCGACTGTAAAACGACGTGTGACGGTGTCGGGCGCGTCCCTCACTGAGTGTAAAGCGACGTCTGATGGTGTCGTGTGTGTGTTCCTCACCGAGTGTAAAACGATGTGTGACGGTGTCGGGCGTGTGTCCCTCACCGAGTGTAAAACGATGTCTGATGGTTTCGGGCATGTGTCCCTCACCGAGTGTAAAACGATGTGTGACGGTGTCGGGCGTGTGTCCCTCACCGAGTGTAAAACGACGTCTGATGGTGTCGGGCTTGTGTCCCTCACCGAGTGTAAAACAATGTGTGACGTTGTTGGGCGTGTGTCTCAACGAGTGTAAAACGATGTGTGACGGTGTCGGGCGTGTGTCCCTCACCGAGTTTAAAACGATGTCTGATTGTGTCGGGCGCGTGTCCCTCACCGTGTGTAAAACGATGTGTGACGGTGTCGGGCGTGTGTCCCTCACCGAATGTAAAACGATGTCTGATTGTGTCGGGCGCGTGTCCCTCACCAAGTGTAAAACGATGTGTGACTGTGTCGGGCATGTGTCCCTCACCGACTGTAAAACGACTTGTGACGGTGTTGGGCATGTGTCCCTCACCGAGTGTAAAACGACGTGTGACGGTGTCGGGCGTGTGTCCCTCACCGAGTGTAAAACGATGTGTGATGATGTCGGGCGTGTGTCTCTCACCGAGTGTAAAATGATGTGTGACGATGTCGGGCGTGTGTCCCTCACCGATTGTAAAATGATGTGTGACGGTGTCGGGCGTGTGTCCCTCACCGAGTGTAAAACAATGGCTGATGGTGTCGGGCATGTGTCCCTCACCGAGTGGAAAAAGACGTTTGACGGTGTCAGGCGTGTGTCCCTCACTGAGTGTCAAACGACGTCTGATTGTGTCGGGCATGTGTCCCTCACCAAGTGTAAAACGATGTGTGACGGTGTCGGGCGTGTGTCCCTCACTGAGAGTAAAACGATGTGTGACGGTGTCGGGCGTCTCTCCCTCACCGAGTGTAAAACGACGTGTGACGGTGTCAGGCGCGTACCCTCACCGAGTGTAAAACGACGTGTGATGGTGTTGGGCGTGTGTCCCTCACCGAGTGTAAAACGATGTGTGACGGTGTCGGGCGTGTGTCCCTCACTGAGTGTAAAATGACGTCTGATGGTGTCGGGCATGTGTCCCTCACCGAGTGTAAAATGACGTGTGACGGTGTTGGGCATGTGTCCCTCACCGAGTGTAAAACAGCGTTTGATGGTATCGGGCATGTGCCCCTCACCGAGTGTAAAACGATGTGTGATGTTTTCGGGCGTGTTTCTCACCGAGTGTAAAACGATGTGTGACGTTGTCGGGCGTCTGTCTCACCGAGTGTAAAACGATATGTGACGGTGTCGGGCGTTTGTCCCTCACCGAGTGTAAAACGATGTGTGACGGTGTCGGGCGTGTGTCCCTCACCGAGTGTGAAACGACGTGTGACGGTGTTGGGCATGTGTCCCTCACCGAGTGTAAAACGATGTGGGACGGTGTAGGGCGTGTGTCCCTCACCGATTGTAAAACAATGTGTGACGGTGTCGGGCGTGTCTCCCTCACCGAGTGTAAAACGATGTGTGACGGTGTTGGGCGTGTGTCCCTCAACGAGTGTAAAACGACGTCTGATGGTGTTGGGCGTGTGTCCCTCACCGAGTGTAAAACGATGTGTGACGGTGTCGGGCGTGTGTCCCTCACCGAGTGTTAAACGACGTCTGATGGCGTGGTGCATGTGTCCCTCACCGAATGTAAAACGACGTGTGACGGTGTCGGGCGTGTGTCCCTCACCGAGTTTAAAACGATGTGTGACGGTGTCGGGCGTGTGTCCCTCACCGAGTTTAAAACGATGTGTGACTGTCGGGCGTGTGTCCCTCACCGAGTGTAAAACGACGTGTGATGGTGTCGGGCGTGTGTCCCTCACCGAGTGTAAAACGACGTCTGATGGTGTCGGGCATGTGTCCTCACCGAGTGTAAACCAATGTGTGACGCTGTCGGGTGTGTGTCCCTCACCGAGTATTAAATGATGTGTGATGGTGTCGGGCGTGTCTCCCTCACCGAGTGTAAAACGACGTGTGACGGTGTCGGGCGCGTCCCTCATCGAGTGTAAAGCGACGTCTGATGGTTTCGGGGGTGTGTTCCTCACCGAGTGTAAAACGATGTGTGACGGTGTCGGGCGTGTGTCCCTCACCGAGTGTAAAACGATGTCTGATGGTGTCGGGCATGTGTCCCTCACCGAGTGTAAAACGACGTGTGACGGTGTCGGGCATGTGTCCCTCACCGAGTGTAAAATGATGTGGGACAGTGTCGGTCGAGTGTCCCTCACCGATTGCAAAACAATGTGTGACGGTGTCGGGCGTGTCTCCCTCACCGAGTGTAAAACGATGTGTGACGGCGTCGGGCGTGTGTCCCTCACCGAGTGTAAAACGACGTCTGATGGTGTCGGGCATGTGTCCTCACCAAGTGTAAAACGATGTGTGATGGTTTTGGCGTGTGTCCCTCACCGAGTGTAAAACGATGTGTGACGGTGTCGAGCGTGTCTCCCTCACCGAGTGTAAAACGACGTGTGACGGTGTCGTGCGCGTTCCGTCACCGAGTGTAAAACGACGTCTGATGGTGTCGGACGTTTGTCCCTCACCGAGTGTAAAGCAATGTGTGACGATGTCGGGCGTGTGTCCCTCACTGAGTGTAAAACGATGTCTGATGGTGTCGGGCATGTGTCCCTCACCGAGTGTAAAACGACGTGTGACGGTGTCGGGCATGTGTCCCTCACCGAGTGTAAAACGATTTGTGACGGTGTCGTGCGTGTGTCCCTCACCGAGTGTAAAACGATGTGTGACGGTTTCGGGCGTGTGTTCTTCACCGAGTGTAAAACGATGTGTTACAGTGTCGGGCGTGTCTCCATCACCGAGTGTAAAACGACGTGTGACGGTGTCGGGCGCGTGTACCTCACCGAGTGTAAAACGACGTCTAATGGTGTCGGTCGTGTGTCTCTCACCGAGTCTAAAACGACGTCTGATGGTGTCGGGCATGTGTCCCTCACCGAGTGTAAAACGACGTGTGACGGTGTCGGGCGTGTGTCCCTCACCGAGTGTCAAACAACGTCTGATGGTGTCGGGCATGTGTCCCTCACCGAGTGTAAAACGATGTGTGACGGTGTCGGGCGTGTGTCCCTCACCGAGTGTAAAACGACGTCTGATGGTGTTGGGCGTGTCTCCCTCACCGAGTGTAAAACGACGTCTGATGGTGTCGGGCATGTGTCCTCACCGAGTGTAAACCAATGTGTGACGCTGTCGGGCGTGTGTCCCTGACCGAGTATAAAATGATGTGTGACGGTGTCGGGCGTGTCTCCCTCACCGAGTGTAAAACGACGTGTGACGGTGTCGGGCGCGTCCCTCACCGAGTGTAAAGCGACGTCTGATGGTTTCGGGGGTGTGTTCCTCACCGAGTGTAAAACGATGTGTGACGGTGTCGGGCGTGTGTCCCTCACCGAGTGTAAAACGATGTCTGATGGTGTCGGGCATGTGTCCCTCACCGAGTGTAAAACGACGTGTGACGGTGTCAGGCGCGTGTCCCTCACCGTGTGTAAAACGACGTCTGATGGTGTCGGGCATGTGTCCCTCACCGAGTGTAAAACGACGTGTGACGGTGTCGGGCGTGTGTCCCTCACCGAGTGTAAAACGATGTGTGACGGTGTCGGGCGTTTTTCCCTTACCGATTGTAATACGACGTCTGATGGTGTCGGGCATGTGTCCCTCACCGAGTGTAAAACGACGTGTGACGGTGTCGGGCGTGTGTCCCTCACCGAGTGTCAAACGATGTGTGACGGTGTCGGGCGTGTGTCCCTCACCGAGTGTAAAACGACGTGTGACGGTGTCTGGTGAGTGTCCCTCACCGAGTGTAAAACGACGTCTGATGGTTTCGGGCATGTGTCCCTCACCGAGTGTAAAACAATGTGTGACGCTGTCGGGCGCGTGTACCTCACCGAGTGTAAAACGACGTCTGATGGTGTCGGGCGTGTGTCCCTCACCGAGTGTAAAACGATGGGTGACGGTGTCGGGCGTGTGTCCCTCACTGAGTGTAAAATGTCGTCTGATGGTGTCGGGCAGGTGTCCCTCACCGAGTGTAAAATGACGTGTGACGGTGTTGGGCATGTGTCCCTCACCGAGTGTAAAACAACGTTTGATGGTGTCGGGCATGTGCCCCTCACCGAGTGTAAAACGATGTGTGACGGTGTCGGGCTTGTGTCCCTCACCGAGTGTAAAACGATGTGTGATGTTGTCGGGCGTGTGTCTCACCGAGTGTAAAACGATGTGTGACGTTGTCGGGCGTGTGTCTCACCGAGTGTAAAACGATGTGTGACGGTGTCGGCCGTGTGTCCCTCACCGAGTTTAAAACGATGTGGGACGGTGTCGGGCGTGTGTCCCTCACCGAGTGTGAAACGATGTGTGACGGTGTCGGGCTTGTGTCCCTCACCGAGTGTAAAACGATGTGTGACGGTATCGGGCGTGTGTCCCTCACCGAGTGTAAAACGACGTGTGACGGTGTCGGGCGCGTCCCTCACCGAGTGTAAAGCGACGTCTGATGGTGTCGGGGGTGTGTTCCTCACCGAGTGTAAAACGATGTCTGATGGTGTCGGTCATGTGTCCATCACCGAGTGTAAAACGATGTGTGACGGTGTCGGGCTTGTGTCTCACCGAGTGTAAAACGATGTTTGATGGTGTTGGGCATGTGTCCCTCACCGAGTGTAAAACGATGTGTGACGGTGTCGGGTGTGTGTCCCTCACCGAGTGTAAAATGACGTGTGACGGTGTCAGGCGTGTGTCCCTCACCGAGTGTAAAACGACGTCTGATGGTGTCGGGCATGTGTCCTCACCGAGTGTAAAACGATGTGTGACGGTTTCGGTCGTGTGTCCCTCACCGAGTGTAAAACGATGTGTGACGGTGTCGGGCGTGTCTCCCTCACCGAGTGTAAAACGACGTGTGACGGTGTCGGGCGCGTTCCCTCACCGAGTGTAAAACGACGTCTGATGGTGTCGGGCGTGTGTCCCTCACCGAGTGTAAAACGATGTGTGATGGTGTCGGGCGTGTGTCCCTCACCGAGTGTTAAACGACGTCTGATTGCGTCGTGCATGTGTCCCTCACCGAATGTAAAACGACGTGTGACGGTGTCGGGCGTGTGTCCCTCACCGAGTTTAAAACGATGTGTGACAGTGTCGGGCGTGTGTCCCTCACCGAGTGTAAAACGACGTGTGATGGTGTCGGGCGTGTGTCCCTCACCGAGTGTAAAACGACGTCTGATGGTGTCGGGCATGTGTCCTCACCGAGTGTAAACCAATGTGTGACGCTGTCGGGCGTGTGTCCCTCACCGAGTATAAAATGATGTGTGACTGTGTCGGGCGTGCGTCCCTCACTGAGAGTAAAACGATGTGTGATGGTGTTGGGCATGTGTCCCTCACCGAGTGTAAAACGATGTGTGACGGTGTCGGGTGTGTGTCCCTCACCGAGTGTAAAATGACGTGTGACGGTGTCAGGCGTGTGTCCCTCACCGAGTGTAAAACGACGTCTGATGGTGTCGGGCATGTGTCCTCACCGAGTGTAAAACGATGTGTGACGGTTTCGGTCGTGTGTCCCTCACCGAGTGTAAAACGATGTGTGACGGTGTCGGGCGTGTCTCCCTCACCGAGTGTAAAACGACGTGTGACGGTGTCGGGCGCGTTCCCTCACCGAGTGTAAAACGACGTCTGATGGTGTCGGGCATGTGTCCCTCACCGAGTGTAAATCGATGTGTGACGGTGTCGGGCGTCTGTCCCTCACTGAGTGTAAAACGATGTGTGACGGTGTCGGGCATGTGTCCCTCACCGAGTGTAAAACGACGTGTGACGGTGTCATGCGTGTGTCCCTCACCGAGTGTAAAACGACATCTGATGGTGTCGGGCATGTGTCCCTCACCGAGTGTAAAACGACGTCTGATGGTGTCGGGCATGTGTCCCTCACCGAGAGTAAAACGACGTGTGACGGTGTCGGGCGTGTGTCCCTCACCGAGTGTCAAACGACGTCTGATGGTGTCGGGCATGTGTCCCTCACCGAGTGTAAAACGATGTGTGACGGTGTCGGGCGTGTGTCCCTCACCGAGTGTAAAACGACGTCTGATGGTGTTGGGCGTGTCTCCCTCACCGAGTGTAAAACGATGTGTGAACGTGTCGGGCGTGTGTCCCTCACCGAGTGTAAAACGACGTCTGATGGTATCGGGCATGTGTCCCTCACCGAGTGTAAAAAGACGTGTGACGGTGTCGGGCGTGTGTCCCTCACCGAGTGTCAAACGACGTCTGATGGTGTCGGGCATGTGTCCTCACCGAGTGTAAAACGACGTGTGACGGTGTCGGGCGCGTTCCCATCACCGAGTGTAAAACGACGTCTGATGGTGTCGGGCGTGTGTCCCTCACCGAGTGTAAAACGATGTCTGATGGTGTCGGGCATGTGTCCCTTACCGAGTGTAAAACGACATGTGACGGTGTCGGGCGTGTGTCCCTCACCGAGTGTAAAACGACGTCTGATGGTGTCGGGCATGTGTCCCTCACGGAGTGTAAAACGACGTGTGACGGTGTAGGGCGTGTGTCCCTCACCGAGTGTAAAACGACGTCTGATGGTGTCGGGCATGTGTCCCTCACCGAGTGCAAAACGATGTGTGACGGTGTTGGGCGTGTGTCCCTCACTGAGTGTAAAACGATGTGTGACGGTGTCGGGCGTGTCTCCCTCACCGATTGTAAAACGACGTGTGACGGTGTCGGGCGCGTTCCCTCACCGAGGGTAACACGACGTCTGATGGTGTCGGGCGTGTGTCCCTCACCGAGTGTAAAACGATGTCTGATGGTGTCGGGCATGTGTCCCTCACCGAGTGTAAAACGATTTGTGAAGTTGTCCGGTGTGTGTCCCTCACCCAGTGAAAAACGACGTCTGATGGTGTGGTCATGTGTCCCTCACCGAGTGTAAAACAATGTGTGACGGTGTCGGGCTTGTGTCTCATCGAGTGTAAAACGATGTTTGATGGTGTTGGGCATGTGTCCCTCACCGAGTGTAAAACGATGTGTGACGGTGTCGGGTGTGTGTCCCTCACCGAGTGTAAAATGACGTGTGACGGTGTCAGGCGTGTGTCCCTCACCGAGTGTAAAACGACGTCTGATGGTGTCGGGCATGTGTCCTCACCGAGTGTAAAACGATGTGTGACGGTTTCGGTCGTGTGTCCCTCACCGAGTGTAAAACGATGTGTGACGGTGTCGGGCGTGTCCCCCTCACCGAGTGTAAAACGACGTGTGACGGTGTCGGGCGCGTTCCATCACCGAGTGTTAAACGATGTCTGATTGCGTCGTGCATGTGTCCCTCACCGAATGTAAAACGGCGTGTGACGGTGTCGGGCGTGTGTCCCTCACCGAGTTTAAAACGATGTGTGACTGTCGGGCGTGTGTCCCTCACCGAGTGTAAAACGACGTGTGATGGTGTCGGGCGTGTGTCCCTCACCGAGTGTAAAACGACGTCTGATGGTGTCGGGCATGTGTCCTCACCGAGTGTAAACCAACGTGTGACGCTGTCGGGCGTGTGTCCCTGACCGAGTATAAAATGATGTGTGACGGTGTCGGGCGTGTCTCCCTCACCGAGTGTAAAACGACGTGTGACGGTGTCGGGCACGTCCCTCACCGAGTGTAAAGCGACGTCTGATGGTTTCGGGGGTGTGTTCCTCACCGAGTGTAAAACGATGTGTGACGGTGTCGGGCGTGTGTCCCTCACCGAGTGTAAAACGATGTCTGATGGTGTCGGGCATGTGTCCCTCACCGAGTGTAAAACGACGTGTGACGGTGTCAGGCGTGTGTCCCTCACCGTGTGTAAAACGACGTCTGATGGTGTCGGGCATGTGTCCCTCACCGAGTGTAAAACGACGTGTGACGGTGTCGGGCGTGTGTCCCTCACCGAGTGTAAAACGATGTGTGACGGTGTCGGGCGTTTTTCCCTTACCGATTGTAATACGACGTCTGATGGTGTCGGGCATGTGTCCCTCACCGAGTGTAAAACGACGTGTGACGGTGTCGGGCGTGTGTCCCTCACCGAGTGTCAAACGATGTGTGACGGTGTCGGGCGTGTGTCCCTCACCTATTGTAAAACGACATCTGATGGTGTCGGGCGTGTGTCCCTCACCGAGTGTAAAACGACGTGTGACGGTGTCTGGTGAGTGTCCCTCACCGAGTGTAAAACGACGTCTGATGGTTTCGGGCATGTGTCCCTCACCGAGTGTAAAACAATGTGTGACGCTGTCGGGCGCGTGTACCTCACCGAGTGTAAAACGACGTCTGATGGTGTCGGGCGTGTGTCCCTCACCGAGTGTAAAACGATGGGTGACGGTGTCGGGCGTGTGTCCCTCACTGAGTGTAAAATGTCGTCTGATGGTGTCGGGCAGGTGTCCCTCACCGAGTGTAAAATGACGTGTGACGGTGTTGGGCATGTGTCCCTCACCGAGTGTAAAACAACGTTTGATGGTGTCGGGCATGTGCCCCTCACCGAGTGTAAAACGATGTGTGACGGTGTCGGGCTTGTGTCCCTCACCGAGTGTAAAACGATGTGTGATGTTGTCGGGCGTGTGTCTCACCGAGTGTAAAACGATGTGTGACGTTGTCGGGCGTGTGTCTCACCGAGTGTAAAACGATGTGTGACGGTGTCGGCCGTGTGTCCCTCACCGAGTTTAAAACGATGTGGGACGGTGTCGGGCGTGTGTCCCTCACCGAGTGTGAAACGATGTGTGACGGTGTCGGGCTTGTGTCCCTCACCGAGTGTAAAACGATGTGTGACGGTATCGGGCGTGTGTCCCTCACCGAGTGTAAAACGACGTGTGACGGTGTCGGGCGCGTCCCTCACCGAGTGTAAAGCGACGTCTGATGGTGTCGGGGGTGTGTTCCTCACCGAGTGTAAAACGATGTCTGATGGTGTCGGTCATGTGTCCATCACCGAGTGTAAAACGATGTGTGACGGTGTCGGGCTTGTGTCTCACCGAGTGTAAAACGATGTTTGATGGTGTTGGGCATGTGTCCCTCACCGAGTGTAAAACGATGTGTGACGGTGTCGGGTGTGTGTCCCTCACCGAGTGTAAAATGACGTGTGACGGTGTCAGGCGTGTGTCCCTCACCGAGTGTAAAACGACGTCTGATGGTGTCGGGCATGTGTCCTCACCGAGTGTAAAACGATGTGTGACGGTTTCGGTCGTGTGTCCCTCACCGAGTGTAAAACGATGTGTGACGGTGTCGGGCGTGTCTCCCTCACCGAGTGTAAAACGACGTGTGACGGTGTCGGGCGCGTTCCCTCACCGAGTGTAAAACGACGTCTGATGGTGTCGGGCGTGTGTCCCTCACCGAGTGTAAAACGATGTGTGATGGTGTCGGGCGTGTGTCCCTCACCGAGTGTTAAACGACGTCTGATTGCGTCGTGCATGTGTCCCTCACCGAATGTAAAACGACGTGTGACGGTGTCGGGCGTGTGTCCCTCACCGAGTTTAAAACGATGTGTGACAGTGTCGGGCGTGTGTCCCTCACCGAGTGTAAAACGACGTGTGATGGTGTCGGGCGTGTGTCCCTCACCGAGTGTAAAACGACGTCTGATGGTGTCGGGCATGTGTCCTCACCGAGTGTAAACCAATGTGTGACGCTGTCGGGCGTGTGTCCCTCACCGAGTATAAAATGATGTGTGACTGTGTCGGGCGTGTCTCCCTCACCGAGTGTAAAACGACGTGTGACGGTGTCGGGCGCGTCCCTCACCGAGTGTAAAGCGACGTCTGATGGTTTCGGGGGTGTGTTCCTCACCGGGTGTAAAACGATGTGTGACGGTGTCAGGCGTGTGTCCCTCACCGAGTGTAAAACGATGTCTGATGGTGTCGGGCATGTGTCCCTCACCGAGTGTAAAACGACGTGTGATGGTGTCGGGCGTGTGTCCCTCACCGTGTGTAAAACGACGTCTGATGGTGTCGGGCATGTGTCCCTCACCGAGTGTAAAACGACGTGTGACGGTGTCGGGCGTGTGTCCCTCACCGAGTGTCAAACGACGTCTGATGGTGTCGGGCATGTGTCCCTCACCGAGTGTAAAACGACGTGTGACGGTGTCGGGCGTGTGTCCCTCACCGAGTGTAAAACGATGTGTGACGGTGTCGGGCGTGTCTCCCTTACCGAGTGTAAAACGACGTGTGACGGTGTCAGGCGTGTGTCCCTCACTGAGTGTAAAACGACGTCTGATGGTGTCGGGCATGTGTCCTCACCGAGTGTAAAACAATGTGTGACGGTTTCGGGCGTGTGTCCCTCACCGAGTGTAAAACGATGTGTGACGGTGTCGGGCGGGTCTCCCTCACCGAGTGTAAAACGACGTGTGACGGTGTCGGGCGCGTTCCGATTACCGAGTGTAAAACAACGTCTGATGGTGTCGGGCGTGTGTCCCTCACCGAGTGTAAAACGACGTCTGATGGTGTCGGGCATGTGTCCCTCACCGAGTGTAAAACGACGTCTGATGGTGTCGGGCGCGTTCCCTCACCGAGGGTAACACGACGTCTGATGGTGTCGGGCGTGTGTCCCTCACCGAGTGTAAAACGACGTCTGATGGTGTCGGGCGCGTTCCCTCACCGAGGGTAACATGACGTCTGATGGTGTCGGGCGCGTTCCCTCACCGAGTGTAAAACGACGTCTGATGGTGTCGGGCGTGTGTCCCTCACCGAGTGTAAAACGATGTGTGACGGTGTCGGGCGTGTGTCCCTCACCGAGTGTTAAACAACGTCTGATTGCGTCGTGCATGTGTCCCTCACCGAATGTAAAACGACGTGTGACGGTGTCGGGCGTGTGTCCCTCACCGAGTTTAAAACGATGTGTGACAGTGTCGGGCGTGTGTCCCTCACCGAGTGTAAAACGACGTGTGATGGTGTCGGGCGTGTGTCCCTCACCGAGTGTAAAACGACGTCTGATGTTGTCGGGCATGTGTCCTCACCGAGGGTAAACCAATGTGTGACGCTGTCGGGCGTGTGTCCCTCACCGAGTATAAAATGATGTGTGACGGTGTCGGGCGTGTGTCCCTCACCGAGTGTAAAACGATGTGTGACGTTGTCGGGCGCGTCCCTCACCGAGTGTAAAACGACGTGTGACGGTGTCGGGCGTGTGTCCCTCACCGTGTGTAAAACTACATCTGATGGTGTCGGGCATGTGTCCCTCACGGAGTGTAAAACGACGTGTGACGGTGTCGGGCGTGTGTCCCTCACCGAGTGTCAAACGACGTCTGATGGTGTCGGGCATGTGTCCCTCACCGAGTGTAAAACGATGTGTGACGGTGTCGGGCGTGTGTCCCTCACCGAGTGTAAAACGACGTCTGATGGTGTTGGGCGTGTGTCCCTCACCGAGTGTAAAACGATGTGTGACGGTGTCGGGCGTTTGTCCCTTACCGATTGTAATACGACGTCTGATGGTGTCGGGCATGTGTCCCTCACCGAGTGTAAAACGACGTGTGACGGTGTCGGGCGTGTGTCCCTCACCGAGTGTCAAACGACGTCTGATGGTGTTGGGCATGTGTCCCTTACCGAGTGTAAAACGATGTGTGACTGTGTCGGGCGTGCGTCCCTCACTGAGAGTAAAACGATGTTTGATGGTGTTGGGCATGTGTCCCTCACCGAGTGTAAAACGATGTGTGACGGTGTCGGGTGTGTGTCCCTCACCGAGTGTAAAATGACGTGTGACGGTGTCAGGCGTGTGTCCCTCACCGAGTGTAAAACGACGTCTGATGGTGTCGGGCATGTGTCCTCACCGAGTGTAAAACGATGTGTGACGGTTTCGGTCGTGTGTCCCTCACCGAGTGTAAAACGATGTGTGACGGTGTCGGGCGTGTCTCCCTCACCGAGTGTAAAACGACGTGTGACGGTGTCGGGCGCGTTCCCTCACCGAGTGTAAAACGACGTCTGATGGTGTCGGGCATGTGTCCTCACCGAGTGTAAAACGACGTGTGACGGTGTCGGGCGTCTGTCCCTCACTGAGTGTAAAACGATGTGTGACGGTGTCGGGCATGTGTCCGTCACCGAGTGTAAAACGACGTGTGACGGTGTCATGCGTGTGTCCCTCACCGAGTGTAAAACGACATCTGATGGTGTCGGGCATGTGTCCCTCACCGAGTGTAAAACGACGTCTGATGGTGTCGGGCATGTGTCCCTCACCGAGAGTAAAACGACGTGTGACGGTGTCGGGCGTGTGTCCCTCACCGAGTGTCAAACGACGTCTGATGGTGTCGGGCATGTGTCCCTCACCGAGTGTAAAACGATGTGTGACGGTGTCGGGCGTGTGTCCCTCACCGAGTGTAAAACGACGTCTGATGGTGTTGGGCGTGTCTCCCTCACCGAGTGTAAAACGATGTGTGAACGTGTCGGGCGTGTGTCCCTCACCCAGTGTAAAACGACGTCTGATGGTATCGGGCATGTGTCCCTCACCGAGTGTAAAACGATGTGTGACGGTGTCGGTGGTGTCTCCCTTACCGAGTGTAAAACGACGTGTGACGGTGTCAGGCGTGTGTCCCTCACCGAGTGTAAAACGACGTCTGATGGTGTCGGGCATGTGTCCTCACCGAGTGTAAAACGACGTGTGACGGTGTCGGGCGCGTTCCCATCACCGAGTGTAAAACGACGTCTGATGGTGTCGGGCGTGTGTCCCTCACCGAGTGTAAAACGATGTCTGATGGTGTCGGGCATGTGTCCCTTACCGAGTGTAAAACGACATGTGACGGTGTCGGGCGTGTGTCCCTCACCGAGTGTAAAACGACGTCTGATGGTGTCGGGCATGTGTCCCTCACCGAGTGTAAAACGACGTGTGACGGTGTCGGGCGTGTGTCCCTCACCGAGTGTAAAACGACGTCTGATGGTGTCGGGCATGTGTCCCTCACCGAGTGCAAAACGATGTGTGACGGTGTTGGGCGTGTGTCCCTCACTGAGTGTAAAACGATGTGTGACGGTGTCGGGCGTGTCTCCCTCACCGATTGTAAAACGACGTGTGACGGTGTCGGGCGCGTTCCCTCACCGAGGGTAACACGACGTCTGATGGTGTCGGGCGTGTGTCCCTCACCGAGTGTAAAACGATGTCTGATGGTGTCGGGCATGTGTCCCTCACCGAGTGTAAAACGATTTGTGACGTTGTCCGGTGTGTGTCCCTCACCCAGTGAAAAACGACGTCTGATGGTGTGGTCATGTGTCCCTCACCGAGTGTAAAACAATGTGTGACGGTGTCGGGCTTGTGTCTCACCGAGTGTAAAACGATGTTTGATGGTGTTGGGCATGTGTCCCTCACCGAGTGTAAAACGATGTGTGACGGTGTCGGGTGTGTGTCCCTCACCGAGTGTAAAACGACGTCTGATGGTGTCGGGCATGTGTCCTCACCGAGTGTAAAACGATGTGTGACGGTTTCGGTCGTGTGTCCCTCACCGAGTGTAAAACGATGTATGACGGTGTCGGGCGTGTCCCCCTCACCGAGTGTAAAACGACGTGTGACGGTGTCGGGCGCGTTCCCTCACCGAGTGTAAAACGACGTCTGATGGTGTCGGGCGTGTGTCCCTCACCGAGTGTAAAACGATGTGTGACGGTGTCGGGCGTGTGTCCCTCACCGAATGTAAAACGGCGTGTGACGGTGTCGGGCGTGTGTCCCTCACCGAGTTTAAAACGATGTGTGACTGTCGGGCGTGTGTCCCTCACCGAGTGTAAAACGACGTGTGATGGTGTCGGGCGTGTGTCCCTCACCGAGTGTAAAACGACGTCTGATGGTGTCGGGCATGTGTCCTCACCGAGTGTAAACCAATGTGTGACGCTGTCGGGCGTGTGTCCCTGACCGAGTATAAAATGATGTGTGACGGTGTCGGGCGTGTCTCCCTCACCGAGTGTAAAACGACGTGTGACGGTGTCGGGCGCGTCCCTCACCGAGTGTAAAGCGACGTCTGATGGTTTCGGGGGTGTGTTCCTCACCGAGTGTAAAACGATGTGTGACGGTGTCGGGCGTGTGTCCCTCACCGAGTGTAAAACGATGTCTGATGGTGTCGGGCATGTGTCCCTCACCGAGTGTAAAACGACGTGTGACGGTGTCAGGCGTGTGTCCCTCACCGTGTGTAAAACGACGTCTGATGGTGTCGGGCATGTGTCCCTCACCGAGTGTAAAACGACGTGTGACGGTGTCGGGCGTGTGTCCCTCACCGAGTGTAAAACGATGTGTGACGGTGTCGGGCGTTTTTCCCTTACCGATTGTAATACGACGTCTGATGGTGTCGGGCATGTGTCCCTCACCGAGTGTAAAACGACGTGTGACGGTGTCGGGCGTGTGTCCCTCACCGAGTGTCAAACGATGTGTGACGGTGTCGGGCGTGTGTCCCTCACCTATTGTAAAACGACGTCTGATGGTGTCGGGCGTGTGTCCCTCACCGAGTGTAAAACGACGTGTGACGGTGTCTGGTGAGTGTCCCTCACCGAGTGTAAAACGACGTCTGATGGTTTCGGGCATGTGTCCCTCACCGAGTGTAAAACAATGTGTGACGCTGTCGGGCGCGTGTACCTCACCGAGTGTAAAACGACGTCTGATGGTGTCGGGCGTGTGTCCCTCACCGAGTGTAAAACGATGGGTGACGGTGTCGGGCGTGTGTCCCTCACTGAGTGTAAAATGTCGTCTGATGGTGTCGGGCAGGTGTCCCTCACCGAGTGTAAAATGACGTGTGACGGTGTTGGGCATGTGTCCCTCACCGAGTGTAAAACAACGTTTGATGGTGTCGGGCATGTGCCCCTCACCGAGTGTAAAACGATGTGTGACGGTGTCGGGCTTGTGTCCCTCACCGAGTGTAAAACGATGTGTGATGTTGTCGGGCGTGTGTCTCACCGAGTGTAAAACGATGTGTGACGTTGTCGGGCGTGTGTCTCACCGAGTGTAAAACGATGTGTGACGGTGTCGGCCGTGTGTCCCTCACCGAGTTTAAAACGATGTGGGACGGTGTCGGGCGTGTGTCCCTCACCGAGTGTGAAACGATGTGTGACGGTGTCGGGCTTGTGTCCCTCACCGAGTGTAAAACGATGTGTGACGGTATCGGGCGTGTGTCCCTCACCGAGTGTAAAACGACGTGTGACGGTGTCGGGCGCGTCCCTCACCGAGTGTAAAGCGACGTCTGATGGTGTCGGGGGTGTGTTCCTCACCGAGTGTAAAACGATGTCTGATGGTGTCGGTCATGTGTCCATCACCGAGTGTAAAACGATGTGTGACGGTGTCGGGCTTGTGTCTCACCGAGTGTAAAACGATGTTTGATGGTGTTGGGCATGTGTCCCTTACCGAGTGTAAAACGATGTGTGACGGTGTCGGGTGTGTGTCCCTCACCGAGTGTAAAATGACGTGTGACGGTGTCAGGCGTGTGTCCCTCACCGAGTGTAAAACGACGTCTGATGGTGTCGGGCATGTGTCCTCACCGAGTGTAAAACGATGTGTGACGGTTTCGGTCGTGTGTCCCTCACCGAGTGTAAAACGATGTGTGACGGTGTCGGGCGTGTCTCCCTCACCGAGTGTAAAACGACGTGTGACGGTGTCGGGCGCGTTCCCTCACCGAGTGTAAAACGACGTCTGATGGTGTCGGGCGTGTGTCCCTCACCGAGTGTAAAACGATGTGTGATGGTGTCGGGCGTGTGTCCCTCACCGAGTGTTAAACGACGTCTGATTGCGTCGTGCATGTGTCCCTCACCGAATGTAAAACGACGTGTGACGGTGTCGGGCGTGTGTCCCTCACCGAGTTTAAAACGATGTGTGACAGTGTCGGGCGTGTGACCCTCACCGAGTGTAAAACGACGTGTGATGGTGTCGGGCGTGTGTCCCTCACCGAGTGTAAAACGACATCTGATGGTGTCGGGCATGTGTCCTCACCGAGTGTAAACCAATGTGTGACGCTGTCGGGCGTGTGTCCCTCACCGAGTATAAAATGATGTGTGACTGTGTCGGGCGTGTCTCCCTCACCGAGTGTAAAACGACGTGTGACGGTGTCGGGCGCGTCCCTCACCGAGTGTAAAGCGACGTCTGATGGTTTCGGGGGTGTGTTCCTCACCGGGTGTAAAACGATGTGTGACGGTGTCAGGCGTGTGTCCCTCACCGAGTGTAAAACGATGTCTGATGGTGTCGGGCATGTGTCCCTCACCGAGTGTAAAACGACGTGTGATGGTGTCGGGCGTGTGTCCCTCACCGTGTGTAAAACGACGTCTGATGGTGTCGGGCATGTGTCCCTCACCGAGTGTAAAACGACGTGTGACGGTGTCGGGCGTGTGTCCCTCACCGAGTGTCAAACGACGTCTGATGGTGTCGGGCATGTGTCCCTCACCGAGTGTAAAACGATGTGTGACGGTGTCGGGCGTGTTTCCCTCACCGAGTGTAAAACGACGTCTGATGGTGTTGGGCGTGTGTCCCTCACCGAGTGTAAAACGATGTGTGACGGTGTCGGGCGTGCGTCCCTCACCGTGTGTAAAACGATGTGTGACGGTGTTGGGCGTGTCTCCCTCACCGAGTGTAAAACGACGTGTGACGCTGTCAGGCGCGTACCGTCACCGAGTGTAAAACGACGTCTGATGGTGTCAGGCGTGTGTCCCTCACCGAGTGTAAAACGATGTGTGACGGTCTCAGGCGTGTGTCCCTCACCTAGTGTAAAGCGACGTCTGATGGTGTCGGGCTTGTGTCCCCCACCGAGTGTAAAACGACGTGTGACGGTGTCTGGTGAGTGTCCCTCACCGAGTGTAAAACGACGTCTGATGGTTTCGGGCATGTGTCCCTCACCGAGTGTAAAACAATGTGTGACGCTGTCGGGCGCGTGTACCTCACCGAGTGTAAAACGACGTCTGATGGTGTCGGGCGTGTGTCCCTCACCGAGTGTAAAACGATGGGTGACGGTGTCGGGCGTGTGTCCCTCACTGAGTGTAAAATGTCGTCTGATGGTGTCGGGCAGGTGTCCCTCACCGAGTGTAAAATGACGTGTGACGGTGTTGGGCATGTGTCCCTCACCGAGTGTAAAACAACGTTGGATGGTGTTGGGCATGTGCCCCTCACCGAGTGTAAAACGATGTGTGACGGTGTCGGGCTTGTGTCCCTCACCGAGTGTAAAACGATGTGTGATGTTGTCGGGCATGTGTCTCACCGAGTGTAAAACGATGTGTGACGGTGTCGGGCGTGTGTCTCACCGAGTGTAAAACGATGTGTGACGGTGTCGGCCGTGTGTCCCTCACCGAGTTTAAAACGATGTGGGACGGTGTTGGGCGTGTGTCCCTCACCGAGTGTGAAACGATGTGTGACGGTGTCGGGCTTGCGTCCCTCACCGAGTGTAAAACGATGTGTGACGGTATCGGGCGTGTCTCCCTCACCGAGTGTAAAACGACGTGTGACGGTGTCGGGCGCGTCCCTCACCGAGTGTAAAGCGACGTCTGATGGTGTCGGGGGTGTGTTCCTCACCGAGTGTAAAACGATGTGTGACGGTATCGGGCGTGTCTCCCTCACCGAGTGTAAAACGACGTGTGACGGTGTCGGGCATGTGTCCCTCACTGAGTGTAAAACGACGTGTGACGGTGTCGGGCGTGTGTCCCTCACCGAGTGTCAAACGACGTCTGATGGTGTCAGGCATGTGTCCCTCACCGAGTGTAAAACGATGTTTGACGGTGTCGGGCGTAAGTCCCTCCACGAGTGTAAAACGACGTCTGATGGTGTTTGGCGTGTGTCCCTCACCGAGCCTAAAACGATGTGTTACGGTGTCGGGCGTGTCTCCCTCACTGAGTGTAAAATGACGTCTGATGGTGTCGGGCGCGTTCCCTCACCGAGTGTAAAAAGATGTGTGACGGTGTCGGGCGTGTGTCCCTCACCGAGTGTAAAAGGATGTCTGATGGTGTCGGGCATGTGTCCCTCACCGAGTGTAAAACGACGTGTGACGGTGTCGGGAGTGTGTCCCTCACCTAGTGTAAAACGACGTCTGATGGTGTCGGGCATGTGTCCCTCACCGAGTGTAAAACGACGTGTGACGGTGTCGGGCGTGTGTCCCTCACCGAGTGTCAAACAACGTCTGATGGTGTCGGGCATTTGTCCCTCACCGAGTGTAAAACGACGTCTGATGGTGTTGGGCGTGTCTCCCTCACCGAGTGTAAAACGATGTGTGACGGTGTCGGGCGTGTGTCCCTCACCGATTGTAATACGACGTCTGATGGTGTCGGGCATGTGTCCCTACCGAGTGTAAAACGACGTGTGACGGTGTCGGGCGTGTGTCCCTCACCGAGTGTAAAACGACGTCTGATGGTGTCGGGCGTGTGTCCCTCACTGAGTGTAAAACGATGTGTGACGGTGTCGGAGGTGTCTCCCTCACCGAGTGTAAATTGACGTGTGACGGTGTCGATCGTGTGTCCCTCACCGAGTGTAAAACGACGTGTGACGGTGTCGGGCGTGTGTCCCTCACCGAGTGTAAAACGATGTGTGATGTTGTCGGGCGTGTGTCTCACCGAGTGTAAAACGATGTGTGACATTGTCGGGCGTGTGTCTCTTACCAAATGTAAAACGATGTGTGACGTTGTCGGGCATGTGTCCCTCACCGAGTGTAAAACGATGTGTGACGGTGTCGGGCGTGTGTCCCTCAATGAGTGTGAAACGATGTGAGACGGTGTCGGGCGTGTCTCCCTCACCGAGTGTAAAACGTTGTGTGACGGTGTCGGTCGTGTGTCCCTCATCAAGTGTAAAACGACGTCTGATGGTGTTGGGCGTGTGTCCCTCACCGAGTGTAAAACGACGTCTGATGGTGTCGGGCATGTGTCCCTCACCGAGTGTAAAATGACGTGTGACGGTGTCGGGCGTGTGTCCCTCACCGAGTGTCAAACGACGTCTGATGGTGTCGGGCATGTGTCCCTCACCGAGTGTAAAACGATGTGTGATGGTGTCGGGCGTGTTTCCCTCACCGCGTGTAAAACGACGTCTGATGGCGTCGTGCATGTGTCCCTCACCGAGTGTAAAACGACGTGTGGCGGTGTCGGGCGTGTGTCCCTCACCGAGTGTAAAACGATGTGTGACGGTGTCGTGTGTGTCCCTCACCGAGTGTAAAACGATGTGTGACGGTTTCGGGTGTGTGTCCCTCACCGAGTGTAAAACGACGTCTGATGGTGTCGGGCATGTGTCCCTCACCGAGTGTAAAACGACGTGTGAAGGTGTCGGGCGTGTGTCCCTCACCGAGTGTAAAACGACGTCTGATGGTGTTGGGCATATGTCCTCACCGAGTGTAAAGCGATGTGTGACGGTGTCGGGCGTGTGTCCCTCACCGAGTGCAAAATGATGTTTGACGGTGTCGGGCGTGTCTCCCTCACCGAGTTTAAAACGACGTGTGGCGGTGTCGGGCGCGTCCCTCACCGAGTGTAAAGCGACCTCTGATGGTGTCGGGGGTGTGTTCCTCACCGAGTGTAAAACGATGTGTGACGGTGTCGGGCGTGTGTCCCTCACCGAGTGTAAAACGATGTCTGATGGTGTCGGGCCTGTGTCCCTCACCGAGTGTAAAACGACGTGTGACGGTGTGGGCCGTTTGTCCCTCACCGAGTGTAAAACGACGTCTGATGGTGTCGGGCAAGTGTCCCTCACTGAGTGTAAAACGACGTGTGACGGTGTCGGGCGTGTGTCCCTCACCGAGTGTCAAACGACGTCTGATGGTGTCGGGCATGTGTCCCTCACCGAGTGTAAAACGATGTTTGACTGTGTCGGGCGTAAGTCCCTCAATGAGTGTAAAACGACGTCTGATGGTGTTGGGCGTGTGTCCCTCACCGAGTGTAAAACGACGTGTGACGGTGTCGGGCGTGTGTCCCTCACCGAGTGTAAAACGACATCTGATGGTGTCGGGCATGTGTCTTCAACGAGTGTAAACCAATGTGTGACGCTGTCCGGCGTGTTTCCCTCACCGAGTGTAAAATGATGTGTGACGGTGTCGGGCGTGTCTCCCTCACCGAGTGTAAAACGACGTGTGATGGTGTCGGGCGCGTTCCCTCACCGAGTGTAAAACGATGTGTGACGGTGTCGGGCGTGTGTCCCTCACCGAGTGTAAAACGATGTCTGATGGTGTCGGGCGTGTCTCCCTCACCGAGTGTAAAACGATGTGTGACGGTGTCGGGCGTGTGTCCCTCACCGATTTTAATACGACGTCTGATGGTGTCGGGCATGTGTCCCTACCGAGTGTAAAACGACGTGTGACGGTGTCGGGCGTGTGTCCCTCACCGAGTGTAAAACGACGTCTGATGGTGTCGGGCGTGTGTCCCTCACCGAGTGTAAAACGATGTGTGACGGTGTCGGGAGTGTGTCCCTCACCGAGTGTAAATTGACGTGTGACGGTGTCGGGCGTGTGTCCCTCACCGAGTTTAAAATGATGTCTGATGGTGTCGGGCATGTGTCCCTCACCGAGTGTAAAACGACGTGTGATGGTGTCGGGCGTGTGTCCCTCACCGAGTGTAAAACGATGTGTGATGTTGTCGGGCGTGTGTCTCACCGTGTGTAAAATGATGTGTGACGTTGTCGGGCGTGTGTCTCTTCCCAAATGTAAAACGATGTGTGACGGTGTCGGTCATATGTCCCTCACCGAGTGTAAAACGATGTGTGACGGTGTCGGGCGTGAGTCCCTCAATGAATGTGAAACGATGTGTGACGGTGTCGGGCGTGTGTCTCTTCCCAAATGTAAAACGATGTGTGACGGTGTCGGGCGTGTCTCCCTCACCGAGTGTAAAACGATGTGTGACGGTGTCGGTCGTGTGTCCTTCATCGAGTGTAAAACGACGTCTGATGGTGTTGGGCGTGTGTCCCTCACCGAGTGTAAAACGATGTGTGACGGTGTCGGGCATGTGTCCCTCACCGAGTGTAAAACGACGTCTGATGGTGTCGGGCAAGTGTCCCTCACCGAGTGTAAAACGACGTGTGACGGTGTCGGGCGTGTGTCCCTCACCGAGTGTCAAACGACGTCTGATGGTGTCGGGCATGTGTCCCTCACCGAGTGTAAAACGATGTGTGACGGTGTCGGGCGTAAGTCCCTCAACGAGTGTAAAACGATGTCTGATGGTGTTGGGCGTGTGTCCCTCACCGAGTGTAAAACGACGTGTGACGGTGTCGGGCGTGTGTCCCTCACCGAGTGTAAAACGACATCTGATGGTGTTGGGCATGTGTCCTCAACGAGTGTAAACCAATGTGTGACGCTGTCCGGCGTGTTTCCCTCACCGAGTGTAAAATGATGTGTGACGGTGTCGGGCGTGTCTCCCTCACCGAGTGTAAAACGACGTGTGACGGTGTCGGGCGCGTTCCCTCACCGAGTGTAAAACGATGTGTGACGGTGTCGGGAGTGTGTCCCTCACCTAGTGTAAAACGACGTCTGATGGTGTCGGGCATGTGTCCCTCACCGAGTGTAAAACGACGTGTGACGGTGTCGGGCGTGTGTCCCTCACCGAGTATCAAACGACGTCTGATGGTGTCGGGCATTTGTCCCTCACCGAGTGTAAAACGACTTCTGATGGTGTTGGGCCTGTCTCCCTCACCGAGTGTAAAACGATGTGTGATGGTGTCGGGCGTGTGTCCCTCACCGATTTTAATACGACGTCTGATGGTGTCGGGCATGTGTCCCTACCGAGTGTAAAACGACGTGTGACGGTGTCGGGCGTGTGTCCCTCACCGATTTTAATACGACGTCTGATGGTGTCGGGCATGTGTCCCTCACCGAGTGTAAAACGACGTCTGATGGTGTCGGGCATGTGTCCCTCACCGAGTGTAAAACGACGTGTGACGGTGTCGGGCGTGTGTCCCTCACCGAGTGTAAAACGACGTCTGATGGTGTCGGGCGTGTGTCCCTCACCGAGTGTAAAACGATGTGTGACGGTGTCGGGAGTGTGTCCCTCACCGATTGTAAATTGACGTGTGACGGTGTCGGGCGTGTGTCCCTCACCGAGTTTAAAATGATGTCTGATGGTGTCGGCCATGTGTCCCTCACCGAGTGTAAAACGACGTGTGATGGTGTCGGGCGTGTGTCCCTCACCGAGTGTAAAACGATGTGTGATGTTGTCGGGCGTGTGTCTCACCGTTTGTAAAACGATGTGTGACGTTGTCGGGCGTGTGTCTCTTCCCAAATGTAAAACGATGTGTGACGGTGTCGGTCATATGTCCCTCACCGAGTGTGAAACGATGTGTGACGGTGTCGGGCGTGAGTCCCTCAATGAATGTGAAACGATGTGTGACGGTGTCGGGCGTGTGTCTCTTCCCAAATGTAAAACGATGTGTGACGGTGTCGGGCGTGTCTCCCTCACCGAGTGTAAAACGATGTGTGACGGTGTCGGTCGTGTGTCCTTCATCGAGTGTTAAACGACGTCAGATGGTGTTGGGCCTGTGTCCCTCACCGAGTGTAAAACGATGTGTGACGGTGTCGGGCGTGTGTCCCTCACCGAGTGTAAAACGACGTCTGATGGTGTCGGGCATGTGTCCCTCACCGAGTGTAAAACGACGTGTGACAGTGTCGGGCGTGTGTCCCTCACCGAGTGTCAAACGACGTCTGATGGTGTAGGGCATTTGTCCCTCACCGAGTGTAAAACGACTTCTGATGATGTTGGGCGTGTCTCCCTCACCGAGTGTAAAACGATATGTGACGGTGTCGGGCGTGTGTCCCTCACCGATTGTAATACGACGTCTGATGGTGTCGGGCATGTGTCCCTACCGAGTGTAAAACGACGTGTGACGGTGTCGGGCGTGTGTCCCTCACCGAGTGTAAAACGACGTCTGATGGTGTCGGGCGTGTGTACCTCACCGAGCGTAAAACGATGTGTGACGGTGTCGGGCGTGTGTCCCTCACCGAGTGTAAAACGATGTGTGACGGTGTCGGGCGTGTCTCCCTCACCGAGTGTAAAACGATGTGTGACGGTTTCGGTCGTGTGTCCCTCACCGAGTGTAAAACGACGTCTGATGCTGTTGGGCGTGTGTCTCTCACCGAGTGTAAAATGACGTGTGAAGGTGTCGGGCGTGTGTCCCTCACCGAGTGTAAAATCATGTTTGACGGTGTCGGGCGTGTCTCCCTCACCGAGTTTAAAACGACGTGTGACGGTGTCGGGCGAGTTCCCTCACCGAGTGTAAAACGACGTCTGATGGTGTCGGGCGTGTGTTCCTCACCGAGTGTAAAACGATGTGTGACGGTGTCGGGTGTGTGTCCCTCACCGAGTGTAAAACGATGTCTGATGGTGTCGGGCATGTGTCCCTCACCGAGTGTAAAACGACGTGTGACGGTGTCGGGCGTGTGTCCCTCACCGAGTGTAAAACTACGTCTGATGGTGTCGGGCATGTGTCCCTCACCGAGTGCAAAACGACGTGTGACGGTGTCGGGCTTGTGTCCCTCAGCGAGTGTCAAACGACGTCTGATGGTGTCGGGCATGTGTCCCTCACCGAGTGTAAAACGATGTGTGACGGTGTCGGGCGTGTGTCCCTCACCGAGTGTAAAACGACGTCTGATGGTGTTGGGCATGTCTCCCTCACCGAGTGTAAAACGATGTGTGACGGTGTCGGGCGTGTGTCCCTCACCGAGTGTAAAACGACGTCTGATGGTGTCGGGCGTGTCTCCCTCACCGAGTGTAAAACGATGTGTGACGGTGTCGGGCGTGTGTCCCTCACCGAGTGTAAAACGACGTGTGACGGTGTCGGGCGTGTCTCCCCTACCGAGTGTACAACGACGTGTGACGGTGTCGGGCGTGTGGCCCTCACCGAGTGTAAAACGACGTCTGATGGTGTCGGGCATGTGTCCTCACCGAGTGTAAAACGATGTGTGACAGTTTCGGGCGTGTGTCCCTCACCGAGTGTAAAACGATGTGCGACGGTGTCGGGCGTGTCTGCCTCACCGAGTTTAAAACGACGTGTGACGGTGTCGGGCGCGTTCCCTCACCGAGTGTAAAACGACGTCTGATGGTATCGGGCATGTGTCCCTCACCGAGTGTAAAACGACGTGTGACGGTGTCGGGCGTGTCTCCCCTACCGAGTGTACAACGACGTGTGACGGTGTCGGGCGTGTGGCCCTCACCGAGTGTAAAACGACGTCTGATGGTGTCGGGCATGTGTCCTCACCGAGTGTAAAACGATGTGTGACAGTTTCGGGCGTGTGTCCCTCACCGAGTGTAAAACGATGTGCGACGGTGTCGGGCGTGTCTGCCTCACCGAGTTTAAAACGACGTGTGACGGTGTCGGGCGCGTTCCCTCACCGAGTGTAAAACGACGTCTGATGGTGTCGGGCGTGTGTTCCTCACCGAGCGTAAAACGATGTGTGACGGTGTCGGGCGTGTGTCCCTCACAGAGTGTAAAACGATGTCTGATGGTGTCGGGCACGTGTCCTCACCGAGTGTAAAACGATGTGTGACGGTTTCGGGCGTGTGTCCCTCACCGAGTGTAAAACGATGTCCGACGGTGTCGGGCGTGTCTGCCTCACCGAGTGTAAAACGACGTGTGACGGTGTCGGGCGTGTCTCCCTCACCGAGTGTAAAACGATGTGTGACGGTTTCGGTCGTGTGTCCCTCACCGAGTGTAAAACGACGTCTGATGATGTTGGGCGTGTGTCTCTCACCGAGTGTAAAATGACGTGTGAAGGTGTCGGGCATGTGTCCCTCACCGAGTGTAAAACGACGTCTGATGTTGTCGGGCATGTGTCCTCACCGAGTGTAAAACGATGTGTGACGGTGTCGGGCGTGTGTCCCTCACCGAGTGTAAAATCATGTTTGACGGTGTCGGGCGTGTCTCCCTCACCGAGTTTAAAACGACGTGTGACGGTGTCGGGCGCGTTCCCTCACCGAGTGTAAAACGACGTCTGATGGTGTCGGGCGTGTGTTCCTCACCGAGTGTAAAACGATGTGTGACGGTGTCGGGCGTGTGTCCCTCACAGAGTGTAAAACGATGTCTGATGGTGTCGGGCATGTGTCCCTCACCGAGCGTAAAACGACGTGTGACGGTGTCGGGCGTGTGTCCCTCACCGAGTGTAAAACAACGTCTGATGGTGTCGGGCATGTGTCCCTCACCGAGTGTAAAACGACGTGTGACGGTGTCGGGCTTGTGTCCCTCACCGAGTGTCAAACGACGTCTGATGGTGTCGGGCATGTGTCCCTCACCGAGTGTAAAACGATGTGTGACGGTGTCGGGCGTGTGTCCCTCACCGAGTGTAAAACGACGTCTGATGGTGTTGGGCGTGTCTCCCTCACCGAGTGTAAAACGATGTGTGACGGTGTCGGGCGTGTGTCCCTCACCGAGTGTAAAACGACGTCTGATGGTATCGGGCATGTGTCCCTCACCGAGTGTAAAACGACGTGTGACGGTGTCGGGCGTGTCTCCCTTACCGAGTGCAAAACGACGTGTGACGGTGTCGGGCGTGTGGCCCTCACCGAGTGTAAAACGACGTCTGATGGTGTTGGGCATGTGTCCCTCACCGAGTGTAAAACGATGTGCGATGGTGTCGGGCGTGTCTCCCTCACCGAGTGTAAAACGACGTGTGACGGTGTCGGGCGCGTTCCCATCACCGAGTGTAAAACGACGTCTGATGGTGTCGGGCGTGTGTCGCTCACCGAGTGTAAAACGATGTCTGATGGTGTCGGGCATGTGTCCCTTACCGAGTGTAAAACGACGTGTGACGGTGTCGGGCGTGTGTCCCTCACCGAGTGTAAAACGACGTCTGATGGTGTCGGGCATGTGTCCCTCACCGAGTGTAAAACGACGTGTGACGGTGTCGGGCGTGTGTACCTCACCGAGTGTAAAACGACGTCTGATGCTGTCGGGCATGTGTCTCTCACAGAGTGTAAAACGATGTGTGACGGTGTCGGGCGTGTGTCCCTCACTGAGTGTAAAACGATGTGTGACGGTGTCGGGCGTGTCTCCCTCACCGAGTGTAAAACGACGTGTGACGGCGTCGGGCGCGTTCCCTCACCGAGGGTAAAACGACGTCTGATGGTGTCGGGCGTGTGTCCCTCACCGAGTGTAAAACGAAGTGTGACGGTTTCCGGTGTGTGTCCCCCACCCAGTGTAAAACGACGTCTGATGGTGTCGGGCATGTGTCCCTCACCGAGTGTAAAACGATGTGTGACGGTGTCGGGTGTGTGTCCCTCACCGAGTGTAAAACGACGTGTGACGGTGTCAGGCGTGTGTCCCTCACCGAGTGTAAAACGACGTCTGATGGTGTCGGGCGTGTGTCGCTCACCGAGTGTAAAACGATGTCTGATGGTGTCGGGCGTGTGTCCCTCACCCAGTGTAAAACGACGTCTGATGGTGTCGGGCATGTGTCCCTCACCGAGTGTAAAACGATGTTTGATGGTGTTGGGCATGTGTCCCTCACCGAGTGTAAAACGAATTGTGGCGGTGTCGGGCGTGTGTCCTGATGTCATCACGCACTCACGCAGTATGTCAGGTTGGTGGGCACATGCCGAATTCAGCATTGCGCCCACCCTCAATTAATAAGTCTATTAAGGCCATTAAAAATTTAAGTAAAGGATATTTTTCTCTGCCCGTTCAACCTTATGTTTGGTGGGCAGGCAAGAAGGCCAAGCAGTCTTTACACTTCTTTGGAAACCTCATCCACATGCGGTGTGAGGTTTGCAAAAGCAAATAAAAATCTAATAAAAACTTATTTTTTTTCATTAACAGAGCCACTTGAGGGGACATGTTTCATAACCTTTATTAAATCTTTAATCGTTTTTAAATTAATTCATCTCCCTGAGGCAGCTCTCTGCTCTGCTCCTGCATGTTGGTACCAATGACAAAGGTAGAAAGAGGGATGAGGTCTTGCATCAAGAATTCAAGGAGTTAGGCAGTGGACTAAAAAGCAAGACCTCTCAGGTTGTAATCTCTGGATTACTCCCAGTGCCACGTGCTAGCGAGCTCAGAAATAGGAGAATAGCGCAGATGAATACGTGGCTTAAGAGTTGGTGCAGGAGGGAGGTTTTAGATTCCTGGATCGCTGGGACTGTTTATGGGGAAGGTGGGACCTGTACAAGTGGGATGGTCTACATCTGAACCAGAGTGGGACTAACATCCTTGCGTGTGGGTTTGCTACTGTTGTTGGGAGGAGTTTAAACTAATTTGGCAGATGGAGGGGACACAGAATGTTAGCAGTTTAGGGACACATCATAATATAGTAAATCAGTCAAGTCAGAGGGAGTACAGCTGCATTAAGTTTCAAGGGAGTAAGGCAAGGCTGGATGGCCTCTACTTTAATGCCAAGAGTACTACAGGTAAAACAGATGAGTTAAGGGTGAGGATTGACACATGGAATTGTGATATAGTAGCCATCACTGAGAAATGCTTGAGGGAAGGGCAGGATTGGCAGCTCAGCATTCTGGGATATAGAGTCTTCAGGCAAGACAGGGGAGGGGGTAAAAGAGGAGGAGGTGTTGCATTATTAGTTAAGGAGTCAGTTACTGCAGTAAGGAGAGATGATATATTGGAGGGGGCATCGAATGAAGCTTTGTGGGTACAGATTAGGAATAAAAAAGGGGCAACCACATTATTAGGTTTTTATTATAAACCCTTAGGTAGTCAGCAGGAAATTGAGGAGCAAAAATGTGCACAATTTGCGGAGGTGTGTAAAAACAATAACAGTAGGGTAATTATATGAGGTGATTTCAACTTTCCCAACATTAATTAGGATAGACATAGTGTTAAGGGCTTGGATGGAGTGGATTTCTTGAAATGTGTACAGGAGAACTTTTTAGGTCAATATGTAGAGAGTCCAACAAGGGGACGGCACAGTGCTGGACCTAATTCTGGGGAATGAAGCCGGACAGGTGGCTGAGGTGGTGGTGGGGGAGCATTTTAGTGATAGTGACCACAACATGGTACATTTTAAGTTTGCTATGGACAAAGAAATAGACAAGTTGCAAAAAAATGTTTTGGATTGGGGGAAGAGTTGGTTTTAATAAAATACAGCAGGATCTGGCCAAGGTAGACTAGGAACAGCTACTTGTGGAGAAATCTACAGAGGAATGGGGAAGGGGGTGTTCAAAAAGGAAATGGGGAGGATACAGGCTCAACATGTTCCCTCTAGGGTGATAGGAGGGAGTAACAAGCCCAGAGAACCATGGATGACCAGAGATATTCAGGTTACGATGAGAAGGAAAAGAGAGGCTTTTAGCAGGTACGAGGGAAGCAAATCAGTGGAGGCATTAGTGGAGTACAGAAAGTGCAGGGTGGAGCTTAAGAAAGCAATTAGGAGAGCAAAGGGGGGATATGAGAAAGCTCTGGCTGGTAAAAGTAGGGAAAATCCCAAGATATTCTATAAGTACATCAATGGGAAGAGGATAACCAGGGAAAGAGTAGGGCCCATAAGGGACCAAGGGGGAGATCTATGGGTGGAGCAAGAGGACATCGGTAGAGAGTTGAATGAATATTTCACATCCGTCTTCACCCAAGAGAATGAGGATGAAGGTATCGAACTTGAGGAGAGAGACTGTGAGGTTCTTAAGCAAATTGATAGAGGGAGTGACAAGGTATTGGAGGTGTTGGCAGGCTTAAAAGTGGACAAATCTCCAGGTCCAGATGATTTGTACCCAGGCTGCTGAGGGAGGCAAGGGAGGAGATCACAGGGGCTCTGACCCAAATTTTTAATTCCTCTCTGGCCACAGGGGAGGTGCCAGAGGACTGGAGAACAGCTAATGTGGTTCTGCTATTTAAGAAGGGTTGTAGAGATAAGCCATGGAACTACAGGCCAGTGAGTCTCACGTCAGTGGCAGGGAAACTATTGGAGAAAGTTCTGAAGGAGAGAATCTATCTCCACTTGGAGAGGCAAGGTTTGATCAGGGATAGTCAGCAGGGCTTTGTCAGAGGGAGGTCATGCCTAACAAATTTGATTGAATTTTTTGAGGAGATAACCAGGTGTGTAGATGAGGGTAGTGCAGTTGATGTAGTTTATATGGATTTCAGTAAAGCCTTTGACAAGGTCCCACATGGGAGACTTATAAAGAAGGCAAAATGTACATAGAATACAGGGTAATTTGATAAGGTGAATTCAAAATTGGCTTAGTTGTAGGAGACAGAGGGTGATGACAGAAGGATGCTTTAGTGACTGGAAGCCAGTGTCCAGTGGCGTACCACAGGGATCTGTGCTGGGTCCCCTATTATTTGTTATTTATATAAATGACATAGACTATGTGGGGGGTAGGATTAATAAGTTTGCAGATGACACAAAGATTGGCCGGGTGGTTAATAGTGAGGTTGAGTGTCTTGGGCTACAGGAAGATATAGACGGAATGGTCAAATGGGCAGACAAGTGGCAGATGGAATTTAACCCTGAAAAGTGTGAGTTGATACACTTTGGAAGGAGTAATTTGACAAGGAAGTATTCAATGAATGGCATGACACTAGGAAGTTCTGAGGAACAAAGGGACCTTGGAGTGTGTGTCCATAGATCTCTGAGGGCAGAGGGACATGTTATGCTCTGGAACCAGGTAGCAGGCTATATGAGACCTGGTAATGTGAAATGAGACAGAATTAATTAATGACCTCATGGTAAAGAGTCGTCTAGGCAAGAGTGATCAGCACATGATAGTACCTAGCCTATGGTTGACTGCTTCATGGAACAAAAAGTTCAGGTAACTTTCCTTTTCCATGATGCATTGCAGTGTCTGAAACTTAGACTTTAGCTCATCAACTTAGAGCTGAAGTTCCTCAAGCCACAGGCATTTACTCCATATGTAGTTGCTATGGATCAACTCAGATGCCCCCCAGCTCCTACCTGCTACAACACATAACCTGCCTTGTCATCTTTATTGTGTTTTATTTAAGTAATTAGGCCTCAAGTTTAGAAATATCACTCAACAATTTATTGTAGTTAAGTAGTTTAACTAGTTAAACTATATTTAATCAATATTTATATCTCCTCCATACCAGATAAATTGTCTGCCCCAGTAATTAATGCCCTCCCCCTGCTCTCTTCTTCTACTTGTATTCATTCACTTCCTGGTATAGTCACCTGATTGAAATTTTTAATTTCTCAGTTTCGAGTTTGGAGAGGGGAGGAAAAGTACTCACCAACCAAACACTTATGCACTCCTCTCCCTGACATCGCACTAAGATTATTTATGAACGTGGTCGGCAGGCTCTGAACCCAAACACCACCTCACTGCTCACGCTCTGTTCTCATTCTCTTTCATCTCCCAAGCGCTCTCACTCTGTTCCCACTCTCGCTAGTGCTGCCACTCTTTTATCTCCCCATTTTTCTCATGCTATTATGCCTCTCACTCCTGCCCCCACTCTTTTATCTCTCCCTTGATCTCACTCTGTTCTGCCTTTCACTGCTCTTTTATCCTCCCCCTTCCTGGTCTCACTCTGTTCTCCTAAAAGATCCTAACAGACTGAGACAGACCCAAAAATCCCACAACAGAAGCAAAAAGAACCAAGAAGACACTAACAGACCTTGATAGACCCAAACAAAACCTAACAGACCCTAACAGATCTATCAAAGACCAATGGACCCTGACAAAACACAACAAAGCCAAACAGATGCTAACAGACCCTAACAGGCAAAAACAGACCCTAATGGTCCCTGGCAGTACCTGAACGATCCTAAGAGACCCAAACAGTCCCAGTTATTTGTCAAAGAGAAGGGAAGCAGGAGTTGCGACTCTGGGACCCGGTCTCTGTTATGGAGGCCCCCACCCACTGTATTTTCATTATGGGGAGGTGGGGTTGGGTTGAAGGCAGACCTAGTGCCCCAATAAGCTGTGTAGAGGAGGAAAGAGGTGCAGATGTGGGCAAGTTGTATCCTGGGCCAATATAAAAGCACACCTCAGATGTCATTGCTGCTGGTCATTGTGCTGATGTGGTTGTCAAGCTGCTATCTGTTCAGAATGCACCTTTCACTCTTGTCATGTGAGTAATGACCTTTATCTGTAACACTAACTCCTGCCGCTGACCGGAAAGGCATCAGGAACGGTTGCTCAGGTGCACTCGGCCTGCACTGCGGAAAGAGACTGGGAATTCTGCAGCAGGTAATTCACCTCCTGACTCCCCAAAGCCTGTCCACCATCTACAAGGCACAAGTCAGGAGTGTGATGGAATACTCCCCACTTGCTTGGATGAGTGCAGCCTCATCAACACTTGGCCAGTTTGACACCATCCAGGACGAAGCAGTCTCCTTGATTGATACTGCATCCACCACCTTCAACATTCACTCCTCCATCACCAACACACAATGGCAGCAGTGTATGTGATATAGAAGATGCACTTCACCAATGCTCCTTCAACAGCACCTTCCAAACCTGGGACTTCTACCACCTAGAAGGACAAGGACAGCAAGTTGGGAATGCCATCACCTGCAAGTTCCGCTCCAAGTATTGCACCAACCTGACTTGAAACTATATCGCCATTCCTTCACTATCGCTGGATGAAAATCCTGGAACTCCCTTCCTAACAGCACTGTCCGTGTACCTACATGGACTGCAGTGGTTCAAGAAGGTGGCTCTCCACCACCTTCTCAAGGGCAAGAAGTAATGCTTAACGAATGCTGGGCTTGCCAATGATGCCCACATCCCATAATTTAAAAAAAAAACTGGCTAGCTTAGTTGGAAGTTAATGGAAGTCTTAACCCCATTATTTTTATTTAATATTTCTCATTATTTATTTGTTACTTTCATTCAAAACACTGAAGAAAGATATATTAATAGCACGCACAAATGGACGGTCAGTCTCTGTCTGTCAGTGTTTGAGACTGTTGTGAGAGATGCTTTCAAGTACTGGAGACAGATAAAGTCATTACAATCTCAAAACTATCAAACTAAGCTTTTCAATGTGTAAACAACTCCCTACAGGGCTGAGTTCATTAGTCAGTCATGGAGCTTAGCCAAACATTCATAATGAAGCCATCTGATAACTATTTCAACAAAAGCAGGTTGAATAGGTGACCATCTGTCAGAGGTTGTCTACGTAGTTGGAAAGCGGACTGCTAGCTTTGCTTGATTGATGGTTTTATGAGATTGTAATTACTTTATATTTCCTTCAAGTGGTTTTCCAATGGCTGCAATTTTATTTGGACCATGATTAAGAAGCATGAAGTGGATTAAAAGTTTGTTCAATGGGACTTTCACTGGTTGTGTTTGATAGTTTTATGAAATTATAAGGGATATTTTTCAAAGAAAATGTTGATTGCCTGTTGTTTAATTTCATGGGCTTGCCAATGTTATGATATAGTTCATTGGTGCTGTACCTACTGGATACTGGGAGAATGCTTCAAAGGTTCAGCAAATGTCATGGCATTAAATCAACCTGAAAATCAAACCACAGGATCCCCTACATACATTCACATCTGATTCTCCACACTATAGAATTCAGAAGAGTACTTTATCTGCTGGAGAAAGGATTCTATTGGATCTGAACCCTTACAGAATGTTGGTCCATTTAATGGCCTTTTACCTCTTAAAGACAGACCCTAATGATCAATCAATGCATTAAAAACATACCTAAAGCCATACAAAAGCTTAAGCACATACTTAAGTACTTAAACAAATAACATATTGCCAAACAACAACTAAAACCTTTCAAACTTATCTGTCAAAAGGTTCCTGACCCCAGATTAGGGTTCCCCCAGGGTTTATGACTCCTCTGAGGAGCTAGGAACTACATCCCCTCAAAAAGCAGCCCTCCTCCATCAAAACTGCAGATGTCAACAATAGCCACCCCAACAATGGAGTCAGTAAGCTTAGAAATGCTCACGCCCAGCTTCATTGTTGCTGGGTCAAAATCTAGGAACTCCCTTGCAAACAGCATTGTGGGTATCCCTACACCACATGAACTGCAGCAGTTCAAGAAGGCAGCTCACCACCATCTTCTCAAGGGCAATTAGGGGGGCAATAAATGCTGGCCTTGCCAGTGACATCCAAGCCCTGTTAAAAGAATAAAGAAAACTACACTCACCCTTATCTCAAAAATTGCCAATGACAGGAATTGGGGGTGGGAATCCTGGATTGGGTCTGTCCAACACTTTTAAAACCCTTCTGCATCGTTCCAACGCAGATAGAGGCATGAAATTCTGGGCCTAATGTATCAAAACAGAACCAAACAGAACATAACGGGCCCAAAAAGGCCCCAACAGATGTTAACAGAACTCTAACAGAGTCAAAAAGACCCAAACTGACCCTAACAGATCCTAACAGACCCTAAGAAAACTTAAGTGACCCATACTGATACTAACAAACACTATTAGACCCTATTAGGCCTCAGAAACCTGAGCAGACTGAAACAACCCCTAACAGACCCATAAAAAACCTAACAGGACTTAGCAAACCATAACAGAATCTACCAAACCCAGATGGACCCCAACAAACCCTAACAATCCTTAACAGACACAATCAGGCCTCGTTTTATTTTTGTTGTTATTATGAAATGGATCATGCCATCTATAATCATATAAAATCTAACTCAGTGAACTTATAACCTTGATCAGAGTAGGAAGAAAGAAAGAGGATGTTGGAGAAAGGGATAAAAAAACCACTGGATATTCAAAAACTACCCTTCAGATTATCAGTACCATCAATAAACAAATTAAAAGACAAGTCAACTAATTTCATTCTAGGATCTCTTATGGTTTTATGTGTTAATAATAATAATGCTTCTATTTATCTGCAATGTCATTCATATCTGGATTTTTCTTTGGAGTTCAAAATTCTCAGCTCGGCAAGCAGGAGACAGGTCCCACTCGCCAACATGTAAAATGACGCGGGGTGATGTCGGGCGTGTGTCCCGATGTCACCGCGTGTCATTCAGGTTCTCAGTTCAGCGGGCACACAGCTGAGTCAGCTACACACCCACCGAACTGTCAAAGGCCTATCAAGGCCTGTTTAAAAGTACTTAACGTAATTAACTGAGCTGCCCCTCCAACCTTAAAGTTCCACGGGCAGCATGAGGTTTTGTGAAGGGTTTATTATTTAAATAAAAATTTTTGAAATAAACAATGGACACGTCCCAGCTCATGTGATGGTTTCACATGAGGGGACATGTCCTTAAATTTTTTTCCCACCTTTATTCAAATTTCCATAAGTGAAGCAAATCTCCCTGAGGCACCTCGGTGTCACGCTGGACGGGCCTTAATTGGCCCACCCACATAAAATGGCGGCATGGCCCCAATCGAGGGCACCAATCGGGCCCACCCCCACACAACACCTCCCCTCCCCTCCCCCCTACCGATGGAGGGAAAATTCTGCCCATGGAATTATCTTCTGCAGTGTCCATTTCATTGGTTGATACTTATAATTTTTTTTTCTGCAGGCATTTTTTATTTAACTTTTCTCTTTCAAGATGCCTCCAAACACATCCTTGGATCTCTGTTGAGTACTTAGAAAGGAATAAGCTGGAGGGAGTTTTTAAGACAAACTGTGGTATTCTGGAAGATTATGGGATGCCGAAGATGCAAGGGAAAGCCACTGACATTTTATTCAATTATCATTCGGCTACCGGGGGCTGAATGCCACCTCCCAGAATAAACACAGCTACAAATTGCATGGAGGGAGGGCATTAGCTATCATACATTGGTACAGCTTCCTCATAGCTGGCTTCAAATGAGGAATATGTTTGCTGATTTTAAGAGGAAGGTCAAGGTAAATGTGTTCCTCAATTCCTTACGCACTTCTGGTGGGGCCATTAACCACAGCACAAACCTAACATCAGAACACCCATATCCCCGGGGCCTAACTATTTGAAGCATTGTGAACAACCTTAGCCCACTTGCAAAAAATTATTTCATAATGCTGAGGCCTGGTATACTTAAGCTGCAGATGGAGGTGGCAAACAGTTGCTCCCATTCTGCTGGTGGTTCTCAATGAGATTAACAATAATGAATATGAAAATAGCCTTCTTCTCCTTTGAGCCATCCACCCACCATTTCTTCACCTTCAAATGATGTGGGCACTGGGGAATAACAACTGACATGTAGAATATTTTTCTACCATCTTATTGCCTATTCTCACAAAAACGTTCATTATTTACCTTTGTGCTTCACTTCGAACAGGCCATTTTATAAATTATTTTGAATTATGTCCCTTGTAAAGTTCTTTTTAGCCATTTTCCTTCACTGTTTAAAACTTCCTAGCATGTCAATAGATGTCCTGTTCAGATACTTCACATTATCAGTTATTGCTTAGGTCCTGCCATTCTGAGCAGGAGTTAAGTTAGCCTTCACAGAATTCCCAGCCTCTGACCTGCTCTTGTATTTATGTAACTGGTCCAATTAAGTTTCTGGTCAATAGTGATCCCCAGAATGTTGATGGTAGGGAACTCGGTGATGGTAATGCCACTAAATATCACATGTGGATGGTTGGGTTCTGTTGCAGTTGGCCATTGCATGACACTTGTGTGACATGAATGTTACCTGCCTCTTTCCAGCCAAAGCCTGAATTGTCCATGTTTTGCTGCATACAGGCATGGACTACTTCATTATCTGCTAGTTGTGAACGGGACAGAATAATGTGCAATCATCAGTGAGCATCCTGCTCTGGCCTTATTATGGAAGAAAGGTCATTGAAATAGCTGAAGATGGTTTCACCTAAAACATTGCTCTGAGGGACTCCTGCAGTGATAATCCGAGGACTGAAGTGATCAGCCTCCAACACGACATCCTTTGTGCCAGGCTTGTTGACTCCAACCAGTGAAGAGCTTTCCCCTCTTATCTCAGTTTTACTTAGGATCCTTAAGGCCAAATTCAATCAAATGCTGCTCGAGTTTCAGGGGCAGTCATTCTTACCTTACTTCCAAGATTCAGTTCTTTGATTCATTGAATAGGATGACTTTAAGGTTACACCTGGTAAAATTTGCTCTGAAAAGAGGAATTGTTACCTTGAAAGAGTTCCTTAGAAGAACTGGTAGGCCTCGACTTTTTGGGCATCATACTCTTTCTGTCATCTGGAGATGTCGGATCAGGCTGTAATGAGGTCTGGAGCTGAGTCATCCTGGCAAAATCCAAACCAAGCAGCTTATTTGGTGAGTATGTGCATCTTGATTGCATGGTCAATGACACCTACTGTTACTCTGTTGTTTATGAGTGGACTGATAGGCCAAGTCTTATTATCCATGTTTTTTTTGGACAGGACATGCCTTGGTAATTTTATACATTGTCAGTTGTCGATGTTGTCGCTGGAACACGTTGGCCCAAATTTGACTTCTTTTGATGCTTCCCGTGAATGTTTATGACTTACTTTGTGTTTCTGTTAAGGCCTCTGCTTGCCACATTCAGTGTACTCACAATAGCATTTTGGCTAATTTTAGGTATGCCAAGTATTTCACAACATGCTGCCTATTTAATAAAACGAGAACACTAAGATCACAGATGAGGCATTGCCTTGCTGCATTGTGCTGACCTAGCTTGTATTGTTCCTCTATAAGTACACTTCTCCAATTCCACACACACAGGTGCCTGTAAAAAGCTGTTGAATGACACTGTTGGAAGCTTTTTAAGAGATACTTTGTAATGGTGAGCAAAATGTTTCCTTTTCTGCGATCATTTCTGTAAGCAAGCATAGTGAAAAATTTGTATTTTGATCCTAATTGGGAGTGGCTATAATAATTTATTAGTCTAACTATAGTAGTAGGCTTGCCATTGGGAAATTAGATCATCGCAAGGATTGCATATCATCTTATCAGTTAAACAGTCAAATTTTGGCAGACACTTTGATTCAGAAGACAATTTATTTTGAACATTATGGCAAATCAAAGGATATTTTCTGGTTCAAATAAAAGAATTTCTACATTAAATGGCTATATAGGAATTGGTAGGAAAATCAGGACAGGAATAGTTTTTAAAACAGGCTCTGTTGTTGCTTTTTGGGTGTGGTTTTCTGCCGTTGCTCCAGTATATCTATTCCTCTGTTAATGAAAAATGGGAAATGCAGGGTCCTACTGAGTGCATAAACCAGCATTTAAAAGGAAGATGACTTACCTCTTTTTCTGTTAATAATTAATATTGATCACTGAACATCAATTGACTCCACTGATGGCCCTATTACACATCCAATTGCCCAGGCTTTTGGAAGGCTAATTGTAAAGAGGCTTGTGATTTCTTTGAAAATAATTAAAAGCTTTTTTTTAATATGTGGAAAGTTGAATCACATCATGTGATTACTCATTTCATCCCAATATAAAATTAAGTTATCAGGAAGCTTAAGTTTCTAACTTGAAAAAATTGCACTTTGCAGTTTTTAAACTTAGAATTAATAAGAGAATTTCCCATCAAGCACATTTATGTTGATAGTCCTTAAGAATTGTGATCTTTCCTTTTAATGGATAATCTTTGAAAATAGTGTAATATCTGTCTCATCTGGTAAAGACTTTCAATCAGTGAGACAGCTTTGTTTAGTTCTCAAAGGCATGAAACTGTGAACAGAAATCTCAAGAGTCAATCTTTGAGGCTTTTGAAAAATCCCCACTTGATAAATAGAGACGTAACTGAAATGATTCAAAGTGAAATAGATTTGATTAATCTGATAGGAAACTTATTTTTTTGTGTTAGATAGCATGGACATCAGAAAGAAGAAACATAAGTAATGTCTTGCTTCAATTGTATAGAACCTTGGTTTGACCGCACCTAGAGTAGTGTGTGCAGTTTTGGTCCCCTTACCTCAGAAAGGATATTATTGCCATAGAGGGAGTGCAGTGAAGGTTCACCAGACTTGTTCCGGAGATGGCGGGACTGTCTTATGAAGAGATATTGGGCAAACTGGGCTTGTATTCTTTAAAATGAAAGGTGATCTGATTGAAACCTACAAAATACTTAAAGAAATATTCAGGGTAGATGCAGGTAAGATGTTTCCCCTGGTTGGTGGGGGGCGGGGGGGGGGGGCGGTGTCTAGAACCAGGGGACACAATTTCAAAATAAGGGGGAAGCCACTTAGGACTGAGATGAGGAGAAATTTCTTTACTCAGAGGGTTGTGAATCTTTGGAGTTCTCTCCTCCAGAGGGCTGTAGAAGCTCAGTCATTCAGCATGTTTAAGGTAGAGATTGATAGATTTCTGATTAACAATAACGTAAAGGGTTAAGGGGATAGTATGGGTAAAAAGCATTGAAGTGTTCAATCAGCGGAACAGGTTGAATGGGCTGAATGGCCTCCCCCTGTTCCTATGTTCCAATAAGCTTTCCCACTTTGCTGCATTGCTATATATTCTATGGAGTTTATTGATCATATTAAGCATTTAATCATTGGCCCATTGCCCAAAATTACAAAAGAAAAATAGTAAAATATTAAGGGTTCAAAATTGATTCGGCCCATATTTTGTGTGTGGAAGTTGCAATTCATGGCCTCCCTGCACCAGTTCTGATGGAGGTAGGCAGCATATAATGTTGTTGCTGACACCTCATTTACTTGATGGTAGCATTAGGCTCAGTGGCTCCTGCACTCTAAGCACTCCTGATTTGCTGAATGCTCAGCAGGGAGCTGAGCAGCATATGATGCAGCCAGCCTTCTGTTCTTTAAAGCAGCCTGGCCCTCTTTAGGGGGAGCTGCACTGAACTATGGGAGGTTGGAGAGGCAGGGAAAAATTAAATCTAATTCATTAATTAATGGGCTTAACAGCCCCGTTAATTGTCAGCGGGCATGCTGCTGAATCCCGCTTGGGCCCGCCAACCGAAATATCACGGGAGTGCGTCAAGATGCTCACCCAACATCATCGCGCACTATTTTTCTTCTGTATGGGTGGGGCACACACCCCCCCCCCAGTGAGGGAAAAATTCTGCCCCTTGTTTATAATCTTTTGTTGTCCTGCTTTTGAATCTAAAAGCTTCAAAGAGGAAAGACTTTCATATATATGGCACGTTTGTCAAGTTTGGGATGTCCCAAGATGCTTTACAGCCAATAAAGTTCTTATTGAAGCGCAGTCACCATTGTAACATAGGAATCATGGCAGCCAATTGATGCATAGTAAGGTCCCACAAACAGCAGTGGCCACATTAACCTCTTATTGCTGATGTTGGTTGAGTGATAATATTGGTCAGGACATTAGTGAAAATTCCCCTGCTTTTCTTCAAAATAGTGTCATTTCTACATCCATCTGAGAGGGCACAATCTCTCAGCGAGAAACCTCTGAGGAAGAAACCATCAGTTTAACATCTCATCTAAAAGAGAGTGTGACTTTCCCAGATTACAGCACTGCAGTATTAGCCTACATGCTATGTTGAAAGGCAGTTTTACGTCATGTAAACTTAAAGGGATACAGTTTTCAATGAATCAAGAGAGTGGAGGTGTTCCATTGAGGCCTACAGACTAGAAAGGTTCTATCCTGATCTACCCTGATGTTAAGGGCCTGATATGTGGCACATCCTGTTAATATGTCAGTGGACTAATGATACCAATTACCTATGGGTAATAGGAACTTTTTAAGGGTGTTTTGTTTTTTTAAGAAATACTAGTAAAGAGACTGAGCAAAAGATGGCTGATAATGTAAAGTTACCACTTTCTGGAAAATTCCTATGTAGATTATTACTTGACCGAATGGCCCTGAATGGACATGGGATGCAGCACCTAAAAGGTCTCATCGCCTCTTCAAAAAGAGATAATTGAAAGGGAGATAGGAAAGAAGCAAAAGACTGAACTTAAATCTCCTGTGGTTGCAGAGACCAAAATCTGATTTGCAGATCTCAGAAGACATCAGAAATGCATCTCCTGTTGAGTTCAATCTCAGAATGTGTAAGTGGTCTGAGATGAAAAGAACATGGACTCTGGGTGTGATTCATAATTCATTCCCTTCTAGATTAACAGGGAAAAATCAGTTAAAAAGCTGGTGTGTTGGTGTGTGACTGTGTGACTATGTGACAGCAAGCAGAAGAAAAAGCTAGTCACCCCCACACAGCCTGCAGGCAAAAGATCATTCTCTCTCTCTCTGTTGCTGGAGGCAAAGCTCAGCAAAAGTCACAACCTAAAGGAAATAGGACAGCCTTTCAGCCACCCTGCAGAACCAAGTGTTTCCAAACTAACTGCAAAACAGCCAAAGTCATATCTGCTGGAATCACTCAACTCAACATGCAACATACCGCTATCTATGCCTCATGAACAAGCCAAAGGCTGATTTGTATAATTTTTAACTCTTATTTGGACTCTTAATTTCTCATTTCTAATCTGTGTGTGTGTGTGTGCTGCATTTTTATTAGTTACAAAAACCTGAGAAAAATAATAAGAAAGGCTAGCTCAATTGGCTCCTTCAAAAAAAAAAATACATTTGGACTGGAGAAGGTATCCATGGGAGAAGGGATCCCTTTTAAATTAAGTTTGTTGTGAGCAACCAAGGTGGTTGAATAATGAAAGGGAGCCAGCTCATTCCTCCTGACCTAGGAGCATAACAAAATTGGGGTCCCGTTCGGGAAGTTAACAGATTGGAGGAACCTCACCCGGTGACCAGTCATAACATTGTCCTAGACATGGAAAACGGAGGCTCACAGAATGCCCAATGCACACAACAGGCCAGAATTTTATTGTCATTGACAGGGGTTACTGAGGATGGACCCAAAGGCACTCAACCAACATCAGTAATGAGAGGTTAATGTGGCCACTGCTGTTTGTGGTGATCCCATCATGACTATCCGTAGGACCAATAGCCACATTTTACTGGGGTCAGGAAACTAATGGCTGTTGGGGCTGCCATCTCTTAAAGAACAGCTGCCCACTCTGCTGAGCTGCATAACACTTGGGGGGTGGTGGGGGGGGGGGGAGGCGGGGCCATCAGCTCAACAGCGCCATCAGGAGAAGTGGCCATTGCTGGGACTGCACCTGGAAGAAGGGGATGACATGGAAGGACACTGTCTTCCCAAGCAGGTGAGTGGGTCCTGGGGTTACTGGTGGTGGTCAGGCAGTCCCAGCAAGGTGGGAGGGGTGGGGTGAGGGCAGACACACCATTGCTGCCAGAGTTCCTTCCATGGGCCAGAGAGTGCCCAAATCGGAAGGCCCACCCCTGAGCCCATTGCCAGGCCATCAAGGTTTATCTGCCATCTTCCCATTTGCCAGAGGGCCCATCCACCACTGGTAAAATGCCAGCAGCAGTGAGAAGAAGCTCAATTGGCCTCTGGGTAAAGAGCTGTAAGGTGGCCTGGCAGCAAGGCACTCCACCCCATCTTCCCTGACCATTTTACAGGCACCTCCACCTCCCAGCTCTTCCATAGGCAGCTTGTACGTTCCAGCCCTATGAGTGCCACTGGGCGGAGACTAGTGCAGTAGAAGCCTGAGTAAAAATTGTGAGGAAGGTTCATGGTGTTCATAATGATTTTGGAAATTAAGAAGTCCTTTCCATAAAGCAGCAGTCCAGATATTGACTACTTAACTGGAATGGAAGCTTTGAATTTACTTCCTTGGTAGCATGGTTCTTCAGATAGGCTCTTCCTCTGTTTTCAGATTGTGCTTTTTCTTTGTCTCCAAAGGCCATTGCATTTAAAACTCTTGAAGAGAAACATGCATTCCTTCACTGGCTGTCTGGCTCACAACCACAATTTTCTACTGCATCATGCTCAACATGTCCCAAGTACCACACAAGTAGTGGCATGATGGCCTTGCATTTCAGTATGAAGCACTTCAGGAGTAGCAATATTGGTGGCTTTGTGCTGGTCAATGGGTAAGGGTATTAAAGAATATGAATCAAACCCAGGCAGATGGGGTTAAGGTACTGATCACACATGGTCTAACTGAACACTGGAACAGAATCGAATGGCTCCTCCTCCTAGAGTCCTACATCACATCAATTTCTATTTTACTGGAGGGTGACAAGCTTCAGTTTTTAGCATTTTCTATTTTGTTTTTCCAGAAATTCAAGTGTACTGTTTTTCTGTAATTCATGACTATGTTTAGTACAAAACACCTTTCACTCGCTGTGAGGTACAAAAGAGAAGTTAATTTTTAACTTACTGTCATTTATAATCCATCCAGGTAAAGCATTCTTCACCATCTAACTCAGTAGAATCTGTAAATGGATAAGCAAGCAGCATTTCTGAAACGTTTTTAAGCAAATTTGATCTGTGTCTTGCTCGATGAGCAAAGGAAATTGCTTTAAATTTCAACGGGGATATTTCAATACCTGAAAATCAAAGTGAAAATGGTGAGCGGTGCTGGATTTTCAGATTCAGTATCAGCTGATGGTGAGCGGTGCTGGTTTTTCAGTTTCGGTGTGAGCTTATGGTGAGCGGTGCTGGTTTTTCAGTTTCGGTGTGAGACTATGGTGAGCGGTGCTGCATTTTCAGCTTCAGTATCAGCCTGTGGTGAGCGGTGCTGGTTTTTCAGTTTCGGTGTGAGCCTATGGTGAAGAGTGCTGGTTTTTCAGTTTCGGTGTGAGACTATGGTGAGCGGTGCTGGTTTTTCAGTTTCGGTGTGAGACTATGGTGAGCGGTGCTGCATTTTCAGATTCAGTATCAGCCTGTGGTGAGCGGTACTGGTTTTTCAGTTTCGGTGTGAGCCTATGGTGAGCGGTGCTGGTTTTTCAGTTTTGGTGTGAGACTATGGTGAGTGGTGCTGGATTTTCAGATTCAGTATCAGCCTGTGGTGAGCGGTGCTGGTTTTTCAGTTTCGGTGTGAGCCTGTGGTGAGCGGTGAGGGTTTTTCAGTTTCGGTGTGAGCCTATGGTGAGCGGTGCTGGTTTTTCAGTTTCGGTGTGAGCCTATGGTGAGTGGTGCTGGTTTTTAAGTTTCGGTGTGAGCCTATGGTGAGCGGTGTTGGTTTTTCAGTTTCGGTGTGAGCCTATGGTGAGCGGTGCTGGTTTTTCAGTTTCGGCATCAACCTATGGTGAGCAGTGCTGGTTTTTCAGTTTCGGTGTGAGCCTATGGTGAGCGGTGCTGGTTTTTCATTATCAGCATCAGCCTATGGTGAGCGGTGCTGGTTTTTCAGTTTTGGTGTGAATCTATGGTGAGCGGTGCTGGTTCTTCAGATTCAGTGTGAGCCTATGGTGAGCGGAGCTGGTATTTCAGTTTCAGTGTGAGCCTATGGTGAGCGGTGCTGGTTTTCCATTATCAGCATCAGCCTATGGTGAGCGGTGCTGGTTTTTCAGTTCCGGTGTGAGACTATGGTGAGCGGTGCTGGTTGCTCAGTTTGGGCATCAGCCTATGGTGAGCGGGGCTGATTTTTCTGCTTTGGTGTCAGCCATTGGTGAGCAGTGCTGGTTTTACAATTTCGGTGTGAGCCTATGGTGAGCGGTGCTGGTTTTTCAGTTTCGGCATCAGCCTATGGTGAGTGGTGCTGGTTTTTCAGTTTCGGTGTGAGCCTATGGTGAGCGGTGCTGGTTTTTCAGTTTCGGTGTGAGCCTATGATGAGCGGTGCTGGTTTTTCAGTTTCAGCACCAGCCTATGGTGAGCGGTGCTGGTTTTTCAGTTTGGGCATCAGCCTATGGTGAGCAGTGCTGGTTTTTCTGTTTCGGTGTGAGCCTATGCTGAGCGCTGCTGGTTCTTCAGATTCGGTGTGAGCCTATGGTGAGTGGAGCTAGTTTTTCATTATCAGCATCAGCCTATGGTGAGCGGTGCTGGTTTTTCAGTTTCGGTGTGAGAATATGGTGAGCGGTGCTGCATTTTCAGATTCAGTATCAGCCTGTGGTGAGCGGTGCTGGTTTTTCAGTTTCGGTGTGAGCCTATGGTGAAGAGTGCTGGTTTTTCAGTTTCGGTGTGAGACTATGGTGAGCGGTGCTGGTTTTTCAGTTTCGGTGTGAGACTATGGTGAGCGGTGCTGCATTTTCAGATTCAGTATCAGCCTGTGGTGAGCGGTACTGTTTTTTCAGTTTCGGTGTGAGCCTATGGTGAGCGGTGCTGGTTTTTCAGTTTTGGTGTGAGACTATGGTGAGTGGTGCTGGATTTTCAGATTCAGTATCAGCCTGTGGTGAGCGGTGCTGGTTTTTCAGTTTCGGTGTGAGCCTGTGGTGAGCGGTGAGGGTTTTTCAGTTTCGGTGTGAGCCTATGGTGAGCGGTGCTGGTTTTTCAGTTTCGGTGTGAGCCTATGGTGAGCGGTGCTGGTTTTTAAGTTTCGGTGTGAGCCTATGGTGAGCGGTGCTGGTTTTTCAGTTTCGGTGTGAGCCTATGGTGAGCGGTGCTGGTTTTTCATTATCAGCATCAGCCTATGGTGAGCGGTGCTGGTTTTTCAGTTTTGGTGTGAGTCTATGGTGAGTGGTGCTGGTTCTTCAGATTCAGTGTGAGCCTATGGTGAGCGGAGCTGGTATTTCAGTTTCAGTGTGAGCCTATGGTGAGCGGTGCTGGTTTTCCATTATCAGCATCAGCCTATGGTGAGCGGTGCTGGTTTTTCAGTTCCGGTGTGAGCCTATGGTGAGCGGTGCTGGTTGCTCAGTTTGGGCATCAGCCTATGGTGAGCGGGGCTGATTTTTCAGCTTTGGTGCCAGCCATTGGTGAGCAGTGCTGGTTTTACAATTTCGGTGTGAGCCTATGGTGAGCGGTGCTGGTTTTTCAGTTTCGGCATCAGCCTATGGTGAGTGGTGCTGGTTTTTTCAGTTTTGGTGTGAGCCTATGGTGAGCGGTGCTGGTTTTTCAGTTTCGGTGTGAGCCTATGGTGAGTGGTGCTGGTTTTTCAGTTTCAGCATCAGCCTATGGTGAGCGGTGTTGGTTTTTCAGTTTGGGCATCAGCCTATGGTGAGCAGTGCTGGTTTTTCAGTTTCGGTGTGAGCCTATGCTGAGCGCTGCTGGTTCTTCAGATTCGGTGTGAGCCTATGGTGAGTGGAGCTGGTTTTTCATTATCAGCGTCAGCCTATGGTGAGCGGTGCTGGTTTTTCAGTTTCGGTGTGAGTCTACTATGAGCGGTGCTGGTTCTTCAGTTTCGGCGTGAGCCTATGGTGAGCGGTGCTGGTTTATCTGTTTTGGGGTGAGCCTATGGTGAGCGGTGCTGGTTTTTTAGTTTCAGTGTGAGCCTATGGTGAGCGATGCTGGTTTTTCAGTTTTGGCGTGAGCCTATGGTGGGCGGTGCTGGTTTTTCAGTTTCGGTGTGAGCCGATGATGAGCGGTGCTGGTTTTTCAGTTTCAGCATCAGCCAATGGTGAGCGGTGCTGGTTTTTCAGTTTCGGTGTGTGTCTATGGCGAGCGGCGCTGGTTTTTCAGTTTGGGCATCAGCCTAGCTGAGAAGTGCTGGCTTTTCAGTTTCGGTGTGAGCCTATGGTGAGCGATGCTGGTTTTTCAGTTTCAGTGTGAGCCTATGGTGAGCGCTGCTGGTTTTTCAGTTTCGGTGTGAGCCTATGGTGAGTGCTGCTGGTTTTTCATTATCAGCATCAGCCTATGGTGAGCGTTGCTGGTTTTTCAGTTTCGGTGTGAGTCTATGGTGAGCGGTGCTGGTTCATCAGTTTCGGTGTGAGCCTATGGTGAGCGGAGCTGGTTTTTCAGTTTCAGTGTGAGCCTATGGTGAGCGGTGCTGGTTTTCCGTTATCAGCATCAGCGTATGGTGAGCGGTGCTGGTTTTTCAGTTCCGGTGTGAGCCTATGGCGAGCGGTGCTGGTTGCTCAGTTTGGGCATCAGCCTATGGTGAGCGGGGCTGATTTTTCAGCTTTGGTGCCAGCCTTTGGTGAGCAGTGCTGGTTTTACAATTTCGGTGTGAGCCCATGGTGAGCGGTGCTGGTTTTTAAGTTTCGGCATCAGCCTATGGTGAGTGGTGCTGGTTTTTCAGATTCGGTGTGAGCCTATGGTGAGTGGATCTGGTTTTTCATTATCAGCATCAGCCTATGGTGAGCGGTGCTGGTTTTTCAGTTTCAGCATCAGCCTATGGTGAGCGGTGCTGGTTCTTCAGTTTCGGTGTGAGCCTATGGTGAGCGGAGCTGGCTTTTCAGTTTCGGTGTGAGTCTATGGTGAGCGGTGCTGGTTTTTCAGTTCCGATGAGAGCCTATGATGAGCGGTGCTGGTTTTTCAGATTTGGGGTGAGCCTATGGTGAGCGGTGCTGGTTTTTCAGTTTCGGTGTGAGCCTATGGTGAACGGTGCTGGTTTTTCTGTTTGGGCATCAGCCAATTTTGAGTGGTGCTAGTTTTTCAGTTTGGGCATCAGCCAATGGTGAGCGGTGCTCGTTTTTCAGTTTGGACATCGGCCTATAGTGAACGGTGCTGGTTTTTCAGTTTCGGAGTGAGCCTAAGGTGAGCGGTGCTGGTTCTTCAGATTCGGTGTGAGCCTATGGTGAGTGGAGCTGGTTTTACATTATCAGCATCAGCCTATGGTGAGCGGTGCTGGTTTTTCTGCTTTGGTGTGAGCCTATGGTGAGCGGTGCTGGTTCTTCAGTTTCGCTGTGAGCCTATGGTGAGCGGAGCTGGTTTTTCAGTTTCGGTGTGAGCCTATGGTGAGCGGTGCTTGTTTTTCAGTTTTGGGGTGAGTCTATGGTGAGCGGTGCTGGTTTTTCAGTTCCGATGAGAGCCTATGGTGAGCGGTGCTTGTTTTTCAGTTTTGGGGTGAGCCTATGGTGAGCGGTGCTGGATTTTCAGATTCAGTATCAGCTGATGGTGAGCGGTGCGGGTTTTTCAGTTTCCGCATCAGCCTATGGTGAGTGGTGCTGGTTTTTCAGTTTCAGCATCAGCCTATTGTGAGCGGTGCTGGTTTTTCTGTTTCAGTGTGAGCCTATGGTGAGCGGGGCTGGTTTTTCAGTTTTGGTGTGAGCCTATGGTGAGCGGTGCTGGTTTTTCAGTTTTGGTGTGAGCCTATGGTGAGTGGTGCTGGTTTTTCAGTTTCAGTGTGAGCCTATGGTGAGGGGTGCTGGTTTTTCAGTTTTGGTGTGAGCCTATGGTGAGCGGTGCTGGTTTTTCAGTTTTGGTGTGAGCCTATGGTGAGCGGTGCTGGTTTTCCAGTTTGGGCATCAGCCTATGGTGAGCGGTGCTGGTTTTTCAGTTTCGGTGTGAGCCTATGGTGAAGAGTGCTGGTTTTTTAGTTTTGGTGTGAGCCTATGGTGAGCGGTGCTAGTTTTTCAGTTTCGGCATCAGCCTATGGTGAGTGGTGCTGGTTTTTCAGTTTCGGTGTGAGCCTATGGTGAGCGGTGCTGGTTTTTCAGTTTCGGTGTGAGCCTATTGTGAGCGGTGCTGGTTTTTCAGTTTCAGTGTGAGACTATGGTGAGCGGTGCTGGTTTTCCATTATCAGAATCAGCCTATGGTGAGCGGTGCTGGTTTTTCAGTTCCGGTGTGAGCCTATGGTGAGCGGTGCTGGTTGCTCAGTTTGGGCATCAGCCTATGTTGAGCGGGGCTGATTTTGCAACTTTGGTGCCATCCTTTGGTGAGCAGTGCTGGTTTTACAATTTCGGTGTGAGCCTATGGTGAGCGGTGCTGGTTTTTCAGTTTCGGCATCAGCCTATGGTGAGTGGTGCTGGTTTTTCAGTTTTGGTGTGAGCCTATGGTGAGCGGTGCTGGTTTTTCAGTTTCGTTGTGAGCCTATGGTGAGCGGTGCTGGTTTTTCAGTTTCAGCATCAGCCTATGGTGAGCGGTGCTGGTTTTTCAGTTTGGGCATCAGCCTATGTTGAGCGGTGCTAGTTTTTCAGTTTGGGCATCAGTCAATGGTGAGCGGTGCTCGCTTTTCAGTTTGGACATCGGCCTATGGTGAGCGGTGCTGGTTTTTCAGTTTTGATGTGAGCCTATGGTGAGCGGTGCTGGTTTTCCAGTTTGGGCATCAGCCTATGGTGAGCGGTGCTCGTTTTTCAGTTTCGGTGAGAGCCTATGGTGAGCGGTGCAGGTTTTTTAGTTTTGGTGTGAGCCTATGGTGAGCGGTGCTAGTTTTTCAGTTTTGGTGTGAGCCTATGGTGAGTGGTGCTGGCTTTTCAGTTTTGGGGTGAGCCTATGGTGAGAGGTGCTGGTTTTTCAGTTTCAGTGTGAGCCTATGGTGAGCGGGGCTGGTTTTTCAGTTTTGGTGTGAGCCTATGGTGAGCGGTACTGGTTTTTCAGTTTTGGTGTGAGCCTATGGTGAGTGGTGCTGGTTTTTCAGTTTTGGTGTGAGCCTATGGTGAGCGGTGCTGGTTTTTCAGTTTTGATGTGAGCCTATGGTGAGCGGTGCTGGTTTTCCAGTTTGGGCATCAGCCTATGGTGAGCGGTGCTCGTTTTTCAGTTTCGGTGAGAGCCTATGGTGAGCGGTGCAGGTTTTTTAGTTTTGGTGTGAGCCTATGGTGAGCGGTGCTAGTTTTTCAGTTTTGGTGTGAGCCTATGGTGAGTGGTGCTGGCTTTTCAGTTTCGGTGCCAGCCTAAGGTGAGCGGTGCTGGTTTTGCAGTTTCGGTGTGAGCCTCTGGTGAGCGGTGCTGGTTTTTCAGTTTCAGCGCCTGCCTAAGGTGAGCGGTGCTGGTTTTGCAGTTTCGGTTTGAGCCTCTGGTGAGCGGTGCTGGTTTTTCAGTTTCAGCATCAGCCAATGGTGAGCGGTGCTGGTTTTTCAGTTTCGGTGTGAGTCTATGGTGAGCGGTGCTGGTTTTTCAGTTTTGGTGTGAGCCTATGGAGAGCGGTGATGGTTTATCAGATTCGGTGTGAGCCGATGGTGAGCGGTGCTGGTTTTTCAGTTTGGGCATCAGTCTACGGTGAGCGGTGCTAGTTTTTCAGTTTCAGCATCAGCCAATGGTGAGCAGTGCTGGTTTTTCAGTTTCAGTCTGAGCCTATGGTGAGCAGTGCTGGTTTTTCAGTTTCGGTGTGAGCCTATGGTGAGCGGTGCTGGTTTTTCAGTTTTGGTGTGAGCCTATGCTGAACGCTGCAGGTTTTTTATTACCAGCATCAGCCTATGGTGAGCGGTGCTGGTTTTTCAGTTTCGGTGTGAGCCTATGGTGAGCGGTGCTGGTTCTTCAGATTCGGTGTGAGCCTATGTTGAGTGGAGCTGGTTTTTCATTATCAGCATCAGCCTATGGTGAGCGGTGCTGGTTTTTCAGTTTCGGTGTGAGTCTATGGTGAGCGGTGCTGGTTCTTCAGTTTCGGTGTGAGCCTATGGTGAGCGGTGCTGGTTCTTCAGTTTCGGTGTGAGCCTATGGTGAGTGGTGCTGGTTTTTCAGTTCCGATGAGAGCCTATGGTGAGCGGTGCTGCTTTTTCAGTTTTGGGGTGAGCCTATGGTGAGCCGTGCTGGTTTTTCAGTTTCAGTGTGAGCCTATGGTGAGCGGTGCTGGTTTTTCAGTTTCAGTGTGAGCCTATGGTGAGCGGTGCTGGTTTTTCAGAATCGGCATCAGCCTATGGTGAGCGGTTTTGGTTTTTCAGTTTCGGCATCAGCCTATGGTGAGCGGTGCTGGTTTTTCAGTTTCGGCAACAGCCTATGGTGAGCGGTGCTGGTTTTTCAGTTTCAGTGTGAGCCTATGGTGAGCGGTGCTGGTTCTTCAGTTTCGGTGCGAGCCTATGGTGAGCGGTGCTGGTTTTTCAGTTCCAATGAGAGGCTATGGTGAGCCGTGCTGGTTTTTCAGTTTCAGTGTGAGCCTACGGTGTGCGGTGCTGGTTTTTCAGTTTCGGTGTGAGCCTATGGTGAGCGCTGCTGGTTTTTCAGTTTCGGTGTGAGCCTATGGTGAGCGCTGCTGGTTTTGCATTATCAGCATCAGCCTATGGTGAGCAGTGCTGGTTTTTCAGTTTTGGTGTGAGTCTATGGTGAGCGGTGCTGGTTCTTCAGTTTCGGTGTGAGCCTATGGTGAGCAGTGCTGTTTTTCCGTTATCAGCATCCACCTATGGTGAGCGGTGCTGGTTTTTCAGTTCCGGTGTGAGCCTATGGTGAGCTGTTCTGGTTGCTCAGTTTGGGCATCAGCCTATGGTGGGCGGGGCTGATTTTTCAGCTTTGGTGCCAGCCTTTGGTGAGCAGTGCTGGTTTTACAATTTCGGTGTAAGCCTATGGTGACCGGTGCTGTTTTTTTCAGTTTCGGCATCAGTCTATGGTGAGCGGTGCTGGTTTTTCAGTTTGGGCATCAGCCTATGGTGAGCAGTGCTGGTTTTTCAGTTTCGGTGTGAGCCTATGGTGAACGCTGCTGGTTTTTCATTTCCAGCATCAGCCTATGGTGAGCGGTGCTGGTTTTTCAGTTTCGGTGTGAGCCTATGGTGAGCGGTGCTGGTTCTTCAGATTCGGTGTGAGCCTATGGTGAGTGGAGCTGGTTTTTCATTATCAGCATCAGCCTATGGTGAGCGGTGCTGGTTTTTCAGTTTCGGTGTGAGTCTACGGTGAGCGGTGCTGGTTCTTCAGTTTCGGTGTGAGCCTATGGTGAGCGGTGCTGGTTTTTCAGTTCCGATGAGAGCCTATGGTGAGCGGTGCTGGTTTTTCAGTTTCGGTGTGAACCTATGGTGAGCGGTGCTGGTTTTTAAGTTCCGATGAGAGCCTATGGTGAGTGGTGCTGCTTTTTCTGTTTTGGGGTGAACCTATGGTGAGCGGTGCTGGTTTTTCAGTTTGGGCATCAGCCTATGGTGAGCGGTGCTGGTTTTTCAGTTTTGGCAACAGTCTACGGTGAGCGCTGCTAGATTTTCAGTTTCAGCATCAGCCAATGGTGAGCGGTGCTGGTTTTTCAGTTTGGGCATCAGCCTATGTTGAGCAGTGCTGGCTTTTCAGTTTCGGTGTGAGCCTATGGTGAGCGATGCTGGTTTTTCAGTTTCGGTGTGAGCCTATGGTGAGCGCTGCTGGTTTTTCAGTTTCGGTGTGAGCCTATGGTGAGCGCTGCTGGTTTTGCATTATCAGCATCAGCCTATGGTGAGCGGTGCTGGTTTTTCAGTTTCGGTTTGAGTCTATGGTGAGCGTTGCTGGTTCTTCAGTTTCGGTGTGAGCCTATGGTGAGCGGTGCTGGTTTTCCGTTATCAGCATCAGCCTATGGTGAGCAGTGCTGGTTTTTTCAGTTCTGGTGTGAGCCTATGGTGAGCGGTGCTGGTTGCTCAGTTTGGGCATCAGCCTATGGTGAGAGGGGCAGATTTTTCAGCTTTGGTGCCAGCCTTTGGTGAGCAGTGCTGGTTTTACAATTTCGGTGTGAGCCTATGGTGAGCAGTGCTGGTTTTTCAGTTTCGGCATCAGCCTATGGTGAGTGGTGCTGGTTTTTCAGTTTCGGTGTGAGCCTATGGTGAGCGGTGCTGGTTTTCCGTTATCAGCATCAGCCTATGGTGAGCGGTGCTGGTTTTTTCAGTTCTGGTGTGAGCCTATGGTGAGCGGTGCTGGTTGCTCAGTTTGGGCATCAGCCTATGGTGAGAGGGGCAGATTTTTCAGCTTTGGTGCCAGCCTTTGGTGAGCAGTGCTGGTTTTACAATTTCGGTGTGAGCCTATGGTGAGCAGTGCTGGTTTTTCAGTTTCGGCATCAGCCTATGGTGAGTGGTGCTGGTTTTTCAGTTTCGGTGTGAGCCTATGGTGAGCGGTGCTGGTTTTTCAGTTTCGGTGTGAGCCTATTGTGAGCGGTGCTGGTTTTTCAGTTTCAGTGTGAGACTATGGTGAGCGGTGCTGGTTTTCCATTATCAGAATCAGCCTATGGTGAGCGGTGCTGGTTTTTCAGTTCCGGTGTGAGCCTATGGTGAGCGGTGCTGGTTGCTCAGTTTGGGCATTAGCCTATGTTGAGCGGTGCTGGTTTTGCAACTTTGGTGCCATCCTTTGGTGAGCAGTGCTGGTTTTACAATTTCGGTGTGAGCCTATGGTGAACGGTGCTGCTTTTTCAGTTTCGGCATCAGCCTATGGTGAGTGGTGCTGGTTTTTCAGTTTTGGTGTGAGCCTATGGTGAGCGGTGCTGGTTCTTCAGATTCGGCGTGAGCCTATGGTGAGCGGTGCTGGTTTTTCAGTTTTGGGGTGAGCCTATGGTGAGAGGTGCTGGTTTTTCAGTTTCAGTGTGAGCCTATTGTGAGCGGTGCTGGTTTTTCAGTTTCGGTGTGAGTCTATGACGAGCGGCGCTGGTTCTTCAGTTTGGGCATCAGCCTATGGTGATCGGTGCTGGCTTTTCAGTTTTGGTGTGAGCCTATGGTGAGCGCTGCTGGTTTTTCTGTTTCGGTGTGAGCCTATGGTGAGCACTGCTGGTTTTTCATTACCAGCATCAGCCTATGGTGAGCGGTGCTGATTTTTCAGTTTCGGTGTAAGCCTATGGTGAGCGGTGCTGGTTCTTCAGATTTGGTGTGAGCCTATGGTAAGTGGAGCTGGTTTTTCATTATCAGCATCAGCCTATGGTGAGCAGTGCTGGTTTTTCAGTTTCAGTGTGAACCTATGGTGAGCAGTGCTGGTTCTTCAGTTTCGGTGTGAGCCTATGGTGAGCGGAACTGGTTTTTCAGTTTCGGTGTGAGTCTATGGTGAGCGGTGCTGGTTTTTCAGTTCCGATGAGAGCCTATGGTGAGCGGTGCTGGTTTTTCAGTTCCGATGAGAGCCTATGGTGAGTGGTGCTGGTTTTTCAGTTCCGATGAGAGCCTATAGTGAGCGGTGCTGGTTTTTCAGTTTCGGTTTGAGTCTATGGTGAGCGGTGCTGGTTCTTCAGTTTCGGTGTGAGCCTATGGTAAGCGGTGCTGGTTTTCCGTTATCAGCATCAGCCTATGGTGAGCGGTGCTGGTTTTTCAGTTCCTGTGTGAGCCTATGGTGAGCGGTGCTGGTTGCTCAGTTTGGGCATCAGCCTATGGTGAGCGGGGCTGATTTTTCAGCTTTGGTGCCAGCCTTTGGTGAGCAGTGCTGGTTTTACAATTTCGGTGTGAGCCTATGGTGAGCGCTGCTGGTTTTTCAGTTTGGGCATCAGTCTACGGTGAGCGGTGCTAGTTTTTCAGTTTCAGTGTGAGCCTACAGTGAGCAATGCTGGTTTTTCAGTTTAGGCATCAGTCTACGGTGAGCGGTGCTAGTTTTTCAGTTTCAGCATCAGCCAATGGTGAGCGCTGCTGGTTTTTCAGTTTCGGCATCAGTCTATGGTGAGCGGTGCTGGTTTTTCAGTTTCATTGTGAGCCTTTGTTGAGCCGTGCTGCTTTTTCAGTTTCCGTGTCAGCCTATGGTGAGCGCTGCTGGTTTTTCAGTTTCGCTCTGAGCCTCCGGTGAGCGGTGCTGGTTTTTCAGTTTCGCTGTGAGCCTTTGGTGAGCGGTGCTGAATTTTCAGTTTCGGCATCAGTCTATGGTGATCGGTGCTGGTTTTTCAGTTTCGCTGTGAGCCTATGGCGAGCAGTGCTGCTTTTTCAGTTTCGGTGTGAGCCTATGGTGAGCGGTGCTGGTTTTTCAGTTTTGGCATCAGCCTATGGTGAGCGGTGCTGGATTTTCAGTTTGGACATCAGCCTATGGTGAGCGGTGCTGGTTTTTCAGTTTCAGTCTGAGCCTTTGGTGAGCGGTGCTGGATTTTCAGTTTGGACATCAGCCTATGGTGAGCAGTGCTGGTTTTTCAGTTTCTGTGTGAGCCTATGGTGAGTGGTTCTGGTTTTTCAGTTTCGTTGTAAGCCTATGGTGAGCGGTGCTGGTTTTTCAGTTTCGTTGCCAGCCTATGGTCGGCGGTGCTGGTTATTCAGTTTTGGTGTGAGCCTATGGTGAGCAGTGATGGTTATTCACTATCGGTGTGAGCCTATCGTGAGCAGTGCTGGTTTTTCAGTTTCGGTGCCAGCCTATGTTTGAGTGGTGCTGGGTTTTCAGTTTCAGTGCCAGCTTATGGTATGCGGTGCTGGCTTTTTAGTTTCAGTGTGAGCCTATGGTGAGCGTTGCTGGTTTTTCAGTTTCGGTGGGAGCCTATGGTGAGTGGTGCTGGTTTCTCAGTTTCTGTGTCATCCTATGATGAGTGGTGCTGGTTTTTCAGTTTCGGCATCAGTCTATGGTGAGCGGTGCTGATTTATCAGTTTCGGATGCAGCCTATGGTGAGAGGTGCCGGTTTCTCAGTTTAGTTGTGAGACTATGGTGAGAGGTGCCGGTTTCCCAGTTTCGTTGTGAGCCTATGGTGAGTGGGTGCTGTTTTATCAGTTTCGGTGTGAGCCTATGGTGATAGGTGCCAGTTTCTCAGTTTCGTTGTGAACCTATGGTGAGCGATGCTGTTTTTCTAGTTTCGGCATCAGCCTATGGTGAGCGTTGCTGGTTTTTCGGTTTGGCGTGAGCCTATGGTGAGCATTGCTGGTTTTTCAGTTTTGGCATCAGCCTATGGTGAGTGGTGCTTTTTTTCAGTTTCGGCATCAGCCTGTGGTGAGCGGTGCTAGTTTTTCAGTTTCGGCATCAGTCTATGGTGAGCGGAGCTGGTTTTTCAGTTACGGACTGAGCCTACGGTGAGCAGTGCTGGTTCTTCACTTATGGCATCAGACTATGGTGAGCAGTGCTGGTTTTTCAGTTTCGGTGTGAGCCTATGGTGAGCAGTGCTGGTTATTCAGTTTCGGTGTGAGCCTATGGTGAGTGGTGCTGGTTATTCAGTTTCAGTGTGAGCCTAGGTTAGCAGTGCTTGTTATTCAATTTTGGTGTGAGGCTATGGTGTGCGGTGCTGGTTTTTCAGTTTTGGCGTGAGCCTCTGGTGAGCGGTGCTGGTTTTTCACTTTCAGCATCAACCTATGGTGAGCGGTGCTTGTTTTTCAGTTTTGGTGTGAGCCTATGGTGAGCGGTGCTAGTTTTTCAGTTTTGGTGTGAGCCTATGGTGAGCGGTGCTGGTTTTTCAGTTTCGGTGTGAGCCTATGGTGAGCAGTGCTGGTTTTTCTGTTTCCGCATTAGCCGATGGTGAGCGGTGCTGGATTTTCAGTTTGGGTGTGAGCCTCTGGTGAAAGGTGCTGGTTTTTCAGTTTCAGTGTGAGCCTATGGTGAGCAGTGCTGGTTTTTCTGTTTCCGCATTAGCCGATGGTGAGCGGTGCTGGTTTTTCAGTTTGGGTGTGAGCCTCTGGTGAGAGGTGCTGGTTTTTCATTTTCGGCATCAGCCGATGGTGAGCGGTGCTTGTTTTTCAGTTTTGGTGTGAGCCTATGGTGAGCGGTGCTAGTTTTTCAGTTTTGGTGTGAGCCTATGGTGAGCGGTGCTGGTTTTTCACTTTCAGCATCAACCTATGGTGAGCGGTGCTTGTTTTTCAGTTTTGGTGTGAGCCTATGGTGAGCGGTGCTAGTTTTTCAGTTTTGGTGTGAGCCTATGGTGAGCGGTGCTGGTTTTTCAGTTTCAATGTGAGCCATTGGTAAGCGGTGCTGTTTTTTCAGTTTCGGTGCCAGCCTATGCTGAGCGGTGTTGGTTTTTCACTTTCAGTGCCAGCCTATGGTGAGCGGTGCTGGTTTTTCAGTTTCAGTGACATCCTATGGTGAGCGGTGCTGGTTTTTCAGTTTCGGTATGAGCCTATGGTGAACGGTGCTGGTTTTTCAGTTTCAGCATCAGCCTATGGTGAGTGGTGCTGGTTTTTCACTTTCGGCGCCAGCCTATGATGAGCGGTGCTGGTTTTTCAGTTTCGGCGCCAGCCTATGGTGAGCGGTGCTAGTTTTTGAGTTTGGGCAGCAGCCTGTGGTGAGCGGTGCTGGTTTTTCAGTTTCGGTGTGGGCCTATGGAGAGCGGTGCTGGTTTTTCAGTTTCTCCATCAGCCTCTGGTGAGCAGTGCTGGTTTTTCAGTTTGGGCATCAGCCTTTGGTGAGAGGTGCTGGTTTTTCAGTTTGGGCATCAGCCTTTGGTGAGTGGTGCTGGTTTTTCAGTTTGGGCATCAGACGATGGTGAGCATTGCTGGTTTTTCAGTTTTGGCATCAGCCTATGGTGAGCGGTGCTGGTTTTTCAGATTCGGTGTGAGCCTATGGTGAGCGGTGCTGGTTATTCAGTCTCGGAGTGAGCCTATGGTGGGTGGTGCTGGCTTTTCAGTTTCGGCATCAGCCTATGGTGAGCGGTGCTGGTTTTTCAGTTTGTGCATCAGCCTATGGCGAACGGTGATGATTTTTCAGTTTTGGCGTGAGCCTATGGTGAGCGGTGCTGGTTTTTCAGTTTCGGTGTGAGCCTATGTTGAACCGTGCTTGGTTTTCAGTTTGGGCACCAGCCTGTGGTGAGCGGTGCTGGTTTTTCACTTTCGGCAGCAGCCTATGATGAGCAGTGCTGGTTTTTCAGTTTCGGCACCAGCCTGTGGTGAGCTGTGCTGGTTTTTCAGTTTCGGTGGGTGCCTATGGAGAGCACTGCTGGTTTTTCTGTTTCCGCATTAGCTGATGGTGAGCGGTGCTGGTTTTTCAGTTTGGGTGTGAGCCTCTGGTGAGAGGTGCTGGTTTTCCATTTTCGGCATCAGCCGATGGTGAGCGGTGCTGGTTTTTCAGTTTCGATGTGAGCCATTGGTAAGCGGTGCTGTTTTTTCAGTTTCGGTGCCAGCCTATGCTGAGCGGTGCTGGTTTTTCACTTTCAGTGCCAGCCTATGGTGAGCGGTGCTGGTTTTTCAGTTTCGGTGACATCCTATGGTGAGCGGTGCTGGTTTTTCAGTTTCGGTATGAGCCTATGGTGAACGGTGCTGGTTTTTCAGTTTCAGCATAAGCCTATGGTGAGTGGTGCTGGTTTTTCACTTTCGGCGCCAGCCTATGATGAGCGGTGCTGGTTTTTCAGTTTCGGCGCCAGCCTATGGTGAGCGGTGCTAGTTTTTGAGTTTGGGCAGCAGCCTGTGGTGAGCGGTGCTGGTTTTTCAGTTTCGGTGTGGGCCTATGGAGAGCGGTGCTGGTTTTTCAGTTTCTCCATCAGCCTCTGGTGAGCAGTGCTGGTTTTTCAGTTTGGGCATCAGCCTTTGGTGAGAGGTGCTGGTTTTTCAGTTTGGGCATCAGACTATGGTGAGCATTGCTGGTTTTTCAGTTTGGGCATCAGCCTTTGGTGAGTGGTGCTGGTTTTTCAGTTTGGGCATCAGACGATGGTGAGCATTGCTGGTTTTTCAGTTTTGGCATCAGCCTATGGTGAGCGGTGCTGGTTTTTCAGATTCGGTGTGAGCCTATGGTGAGCGGTGCTGGTTATTCAGTCTCGGAGTGAGCCTATGGCGGGTGGTGCTGGCTTTTCAGTTTCGGCATCAGCCTATGGTGAGCGGTGCTGGTTTTTCAGTTTGTGCATCAGCCTATGGCGAACGGTGATGATTTTTCAGTTTTGGCGTGAGCCTATGGGGAGCGGTGCTGGTTTTTCAGTTTCGGTGTGAGCCTATGTTGAACCGTGCTTGGTTTTCAGTTTGGGCACCAGCCTGTGGTGAGCGGTGCTGGTTTTTCACTTTCGGCAGCAGCCTATGATGAGCAGTGCTGGTTTTTCAGTTTCGGCGCCAGCCTGTGGTGAGCGGTGCTGGTTTTTCAGTTTTGGTGTGAGCCTATGGTGAGCTGTGCTGGTTTTTCAGTTTCGGTGGGTGCCTATGGAGAGCACTGCTGGTTTTTCTGTTTCCGCATTAGCTGATGATGAGCGGTGCTGGTTTTTCAGTTTGGGTGTGAGCCTCTGGTGAGAGGTGCTGGTTTTCCATTTTCGGCATCAGCCGATGGTGAGCGGTGCTGGTTTTTCAGTTTCGATGTGAGCCATTGGTAAGCGGTGCTGTTTTTTCAGTTTCGGTGCCAGCCTATGCTGAGCGGTGCTGGTTTTTCACTTTCAGTGCCAGCCTATGGTGAGCGGTGCTGGTTTTTCAGTTTCGGTGACATCCTATGGTGAGCGGTGCTGGTTTTTCAGTTTCGGTATGAGCCTATGGTGAACGGTGCTGGTTTTTCAGTTTCAGCATAAGCCTATGGTGAGTGGTGCTGGTTTTTCGCTTTCGGCGCCGGCCTATGATGAGCGGTGCTGGTTTTTCAGTTTCGGCACCAGCCTATGGTGAGCGGTGCTAGTTTTTCAGTTTGGGCACCAGCCTGTGGTGAGCGGTGCTGGTTTTTCAGTTTCGCTGTGAGCCTATGGTGAGCGGTGCTGGTTTTTCAGTTTCGGCATCAGCTTATGGTGAGCGGTACTGGTTTTTCAGTTTGGGCACCAGCCTATGGTGAGCGGTGCTAGTTTTTCTGTTTCGGTGTGAGCCTATTGTGAGCAGTGCTCGTTTTTCCGTTTTGGCATCAGTCTAAGGTGAGCAGTGCTGGTTTTTTAGTTTTGGTGTGAGCCTATGGTGAGCGGTGCTGGTTTTTCAGTTTCGGCATCAGCTTATGGTGAGCGGTGCTGGTTTTTCAGTTTGGTCACCAGCCTATGGCGAGCGGTGCTAGTTTTTCTGTTTCGGTGTGAGCCTATTATGAGCATTGCTCTTTTTTCCGTTTCGGCATCAGTCTATGGTGAGCGGTGCTGGTTTTTCAGTTTCAGTGTGAGCCTTTGTTGAGCAGTGTTGCATTTTCAGTTTCGGTGTGAGCCTATGGTGAGCGGTTCTGGTTTTTCAGTTTCGGCAGATGCCTATGGTGAGTGCTGCTGGTTTTTCAGTTTTGCTGTGAGCCTCTAGTGAGCGGTGCTGGTTTTTCAGTTTCGGCATCAGTCTATGGTGAGAGGTCCTTTTTTTTCAGTTTCTCCATCAGCCTATGGTGAGAGGTGCTGGTTTTTCAGTTTCGGTGTGGGCCTATGGAGAGCGGTGCTGGTTTTTCAGTTTCTCCATCAGCCTATGGTGAGCGGTGCTGGTTTTTCAGTTTGGGCATCAGACTATGGTGAGCATTGCTGGTTTTTCAGTTTTGGCATCCGCCTATGGTGAGCATTGCTGGTTTTTCAGTTTCAGTGTGAGCCTATGGCGAGCGGTGCTGGCTTTTCAGTTTCGGCATCAGCCTATGGCGAGCGGTGCTGGTTTTTCAGTTTGTGCATCAGCCTATGGCGAACGGTGATGATTTTTCAGTTTTGGCGTGAGCCTATGGTGAGCGGTGCTGGCTTTTCAGTTTCTGCATCAGCCTATGGCGAGCGGTGCTGGGTTTTCAGTTTCGGTGTGAGCCTATGGTGAACCGTGCTGGTTTTTCAGTTTGGGCACCAGCCTGTGGTAAGCGGTGCTGGTTTTTCACTTTCAGCGCCAGCCTATGATGAGCGGTGCTGGATTTTCAGTTTCGGCGCCAGCCTGTGGTGAGCGGTGCTGGTTTTTCAGTTTCGTTGGGAGCCTATGGTGAGCGGTGCTGGTTTTTCAGTTTCGGTGTGGGCCTATGGAGAGCGTTGCTTGTTTTTCAGTTTCTCCATCAGCCTATGGTGAGCGGTGCTGGTTTTTCAGTTTGGGCATCAGCCTTTGGTGAGAGGTGCTGGTTTTTCAGTTTGGGCATCAGCCTATGGTGAGCATTGCTGGTTTTTCAGTTTTGGCATCCGCCTATGGTGAACATTGCTGGTTTTTCAGTTTTGGCATCAGCCTATGGTGAGCGGTGCTGGTTTTTCAGTTTCGGTGTGAGCCTATGGTGAGCGGTGCTGGTTGCTCAGTTTGGGCATCAGCCTGTGGCGAACGGTGATGATTTTTCAGTTTTGGCATAAGCCTATGGTGAGCGGTGCTGGTTTTTATGTTTTGGTGTGAGCCTATGGTGAGCGGTGCTGGCTTTTCAGTTTCTTCATCAGCCTATGGCGAGCGGTGCTGGTTTTTCAGTTTCAGTGTGAGCCTATGGTGAACCGTGCTGGTTTTTCAGTTTGGGCACCAGCCTGTGGTGAGCGGTGCTGGTTTTCCACTTTCGGCGCCAGCCTATGATGAGCGGTGCTGGTTTTTCATTTTCAGCGCCAGCCTGTGGTGAGCGGTGCTGGTTTTTCAGTTTCGGTGAGAGCCTATGGTGAGCGGTGCTGGATTTTCAGTTTCGGTATGAGCCAATGGTGAATGGTGCTGGTTTTTCAGTTTCAGCATCAGCCTATGGTGAGTGGTGCTGGTTTTTCACTTTCGGCGCCAGCCTATGATGAGCGGTGCTAGTTTTTCAGTTTCGGCGCCAGCCTATGGTGAGCGGTGCTAGTTTTTCAGTTTGGGCACCAGCCTGTGGTGAGTGGTGCTGGTTTTTCAGTTTCGGTGTGATCCTATGGTGAGCGGTGCTGCTTTTTCAGTTTTGGCATCAGCTTATGGTGAGCTGGGCTGGTTTTTCAGTTTGGGCACCAGCCTATGGTGAGCGGTGCTAGTTTTTCTGTTTCGGTGTGAGCCTATTGTCAGCAGTGCTCGTTTTTCCGTTTCGGCATCAGTCTAAGGTGAGCGGTGCTGGTTTTTTCAGTTTCGGTGTGAGCCTATGGTGAGCGGGGCTGGTTTTTCAGTTTTGGCATCAGCTTATGGTGAGCAGTGCTGGTTTTTCAGTTTGGGCACCAGCCTATGGTGAGCGGTGCTAGTTTTTCTGTTTCGGTGTGAGCCTATTGTGAGCAGTGCTCTTTTTTCCGTTTGGGCATAAGTCTGTGGTGAGCGGTGCTGGTTTTTCAGTTTCGGTGTGAGCCTATGGTGAGTGCTGCTGGTTTTTCAGTTTTGCTGTGAGGCTCTGGTGAGCGGTGCTGGTTTTTCAGTTTCGGCATCAGTCTATGGTGAGCGGAGCTGATTTATCAGTTTCGGTTGCGGCCTATGGTGAGAGGTGCCGGTTTCTCAGTTTCGTTGGGAGCCTATGGTGAGCGGTGCTGTTTTTTCAGTTTCGGTGTGAGCCTATGGTGAGTGGTGCTGGTTTCTCAGTTTCTGTGTCAGCCTATGGTGATAGGTGCCGGTTTCTCAGTTTCGTTGTGAGCCTATGGTGAGTGGTGCTGTTTTATCAGTTTCGGTGTGAGCCTATGGTGATAGGTGCCAGTTTCTCAGTTTCGTTGTGAACCTATGGTGAGCGATGCTGTTTTTCTAGTTTCGGCATCAGCCTATGGTGAGGGTTGCTGGTTTTTCAGTTTGGCGTGAGCCTATGGTGAGCGTTGCTGGTTTTTCAGTTTTGGCATCAGCCTATGGTGAGTGGTGCTTTTTTTCTGTTTCGGCATCAGCCTGTGGTGAGCAGTGCTAGTTTTTCAGTTTCGGCATCAGTCTATGGTGAGCGGAGCTGGTTTTTCAGTTTCGGTGTGAGCCTATGGTGAGCAGTGCTGGTTATTCAGTTTCGGTGTGAGCCTATGGTGAGCGGTGCTGGTTATTCAGTTTCGGTGTGAGCCTAGGTTAGCAGTGCTTGTTATTCAATTTTGGTGTGAGGCTATGGTGTGCGGTGCTGGTTTTTCAGTTTCGGCATGAGCCTCTGGTGAGCGGTGCTGGTTTTTCACTTTCAGCATCAACCTATGGTGAGCGGTGCTTGTTTTTCAGTTTTGGTGTGAGCCTATGGTGAGCAGTGCTGCTTTTCTGTTTCCGCATTAGCCGATGGTGAGCGGTGCTGGATTTTCAGTTTGGGTGTGAGCCTCTGGTGAAAGGTGCTGGTTTTTCAGTTTCAGTGTGAGCCAATAGTGAGCGGTGCTGGTTTTTCAGTTTCAGTGTGAGCCTATGGTGAGCAGTGCTGCTTTTCTGTTTCCGCATTAGCCGATGGTGAGCGGTGCTGGTTTTTCAGTTTGGGTGTGAGCCTCTGGTGAGAGGTGCTGGTTTTTCATTTTCGGCATCAGCCGATGGTGAGCGGTGCTGGTTTTTCAGTTTCGGTGCCAGCCTATGCTGAGCAGTGCTGGTTTTTCACTCTCAGTGCCAGCCTATGGTGAGCGGTGCTGGTTTTTCAGTTTCGGTGACATCCTATGGTGAGCGGTGCTGGTTTTTCAGTTTCGGTATGAGCCTATGGTGAACGGTGCTGGTTTTTCAGTTTCAGCATCAGCCTATGGTGAGTGGTGCTGGTTTTCCACTTTCGGCGCCAGCCTATGATGAGCGGTGCTGGTTTTTCAGTTTCGGCGCCAGCCTATGGTGAGCGGTGCTAGTTTTTCAGATTGGGCACCAGCCTGTGGTGAGTGGTGCTGGTTTTTCAGTTTCGGTGTGAGCCTATGGTGAGCGATGCTGGTTTTTCAGTTTCGGCATCAGCTTATGGTGAGCAGTGCTGGTTTTTCAGTTTGGGCACCAACCTATGGTGAGCGGTGCTAGTTTTTCTGTTTCGGAGTGAGCCTATTGTGAGCAGTGCTCTTTTTTCCGTTTCGATATCAGTCTATGGTGAGAGGTGCTGGTTTTTCAGTTTCTCCATCAGCCTATGGTGAGAGGTGCTGGTTTTTCCGTTTCGGTGTGGGCCTATGGAGAGCGGTGCTGGTTTTTCAGTTTCTCCATCAGCCTATGGTGAGCGGTGCTGGTTTTTCAGTTTGGGCATCAGCCTTTGGTGAGAGGTGCTGGTCTTTCAGTTTGGGCATCAGACTATGGTGAGCATTGCTGGTTTTTCAGTTTTGGCATCAGCCTATGGTGAGCGGTGCTGGTTTTTCAGTTTCGGTGTGAGCCTATGGTGAGCGGTGCTGGTTATTCAGTTTCGGAGTGAGCCTATGGCGAGCGGTGCTGGCTTTTCAGTTTCGGCATCAGCCTATGGCGAGCGGTGCTGGTTTTTCAGTTTGTGCATCAGCCTATGGCGAACGGTGATGATTTTTCAGTTTTGGTGTGAGCCTATGGTGAGTGGTGCTGGCTTTTCAGTTTCTGCATCAGACTATGGCGAGCGGTGCTGGTTTTTCAGTTTTGGTGTGAGCCTATGGTGAACCGTGCTGGTTTTTCCGTTTGGGTACCAGCCTGTGGTGAGCGGTGCTGGTTTTTCACTTTCGGCGCCAGCCTATGATGAGCGGTGCTGGTTTTTCAGTTTCGGCGCCAGCCTGTGGTGAGCGGTGCTGGTTTTTCAGTTTCGGTGAGAGCCTATGGTGAGCGGTGCTGGATTTTCAGTTTCGGTGGGAGCCTATGGTGAGCTGTGCTTGTTTTTCATTTTCGGTGGGTGCCTATGGTAAGCGATGCTGGTTTTTCAGTTTGGGCATTAGCCTATGGTGAGCGGTGCTGGTTTTTCTGTTTCGGTGTGAGCCTATGGTGAGAGGTGCCGGTTTCTCAGTTTTGTTGTGAGCCTATTGTGAGCGTGGTTGTTTTTCAGTTTCAGTGTGAACCTTTGGTGAGAGGTGCCAGTTTCTCAGTTTCATTGTGAGCCTATGGTGAGCGGTGCCCTTCTTCCAGTTTCGGCATCAGCCTATGGTGAGCATTGCTGGTTTTTCAGTTTTGGCATTAGCCTATGGTGAGTGGTGCTTTTCTTCATTTTCGGCATCAGCCAATGGTGAGCGGTGCTGGTTTTTCAGTTTCGGCATCAGTCTATGGTGAGCGGAGCTGGTTTTTCAGTTACGGCGTGAGCCTATGGTGAGCAGTGCTGGTTATTCAGTTTCGGTGTGAGCCTATGGTTAGCAGTGCTGGTTATTCAGTTTCGGTGTTAGCCTAGGTTAGCAGTGCTTGTTATTCAATTTTGGTGTGAGGTTATGGTGTGCGGTTCTGGTTTTTCAGTTTCGGCGTGAGCCTATGGTGAGCGGTGCTTTTTTTTCAGTTTTGCTGTGAGCCTATGATGAGCGGTGCTGGTTTTTCAATTTCGGCGCCAGCCTATGGTGAGCGGTGCTGGTTTTTCAGTTTGGGCACCAGCCTGTGGTGAGCGGTGCTGGTTTTTCAGTTTCGTTGTGAGCCTATGGTGAGCGGTGCTGGTTTTTCAGTTTGGGCACCAGCCTGTGGTGAGCGGTGCCGGTTTTTCAGTTTCGGTGTGAGCCTATGGTGAGCGGTGCTGGTTTTTCACTTTCGATGTGAGCCTATGGTGAGCGGTTTTGGTTTTTCAGTTTCGGTGTGAGCGTATGGTGAGCGGTGCTGGTCTTTCACTTTTGGTGAGAGCCTATGGTGAGCGGTGCTAGTTTTTCAGTTTCGGCATCAGTCTATGGTGAGCGGTGCTGGTTTTTCAGTTTGGGCAACCGCCTATGGTGAGCGGTGCTAGTTTTTCTGTTTCGGTGTGAGCCTATTGTGAGCAGTGCTCGTTTTTCAGTTTCAGCATCAGTCTATGGTGAGCAGTGCTGGTTTTTCAGTTTCGGCATCAGCCTATGGTGAGCGGTGCTGGTCTTTCACTTTCGGTGTGAGCCTATGGTGAGCGGTGCTGGTTTTTCAGTTTCGGCATCAGCTTATGGTGAGCGGTGCTGGTTTTTCAGTTTGGCCCCAGCCTATGGTGAGCGGTGCCAGTTTTTCTGTTTCAGTGTCTGCCTATTGTCAGCAGTGCTCGTTTTTCCGTTTCGGCATCAGTCTAAGGTGAGCGGTGCTGGTTTTTCAGTTTCGGTGTGAACCTATGGTGACCAGTTCTGGTTTTTCAGTTTCGGCATCAGTCTATGGTGAGCGGTGCTGGTTTTTCAGTTTCAGTCTGAGCCTTTGATGAGAGATGCTGGTTTTTCAGTTTCGGTGTGAGCCTATTGAGAGCGGTGCTGGTTTTTCAGTTTCTCCATCAGCCTATGGTGAGCGGTGCTGGTTTTTCAGTTTGGGCATCAGCCTTTGGTGAGAGGTGCTGGTTTTTCAGTTTGGGCATCAGCCTATGGTGAGCATTGCTGGTTTTTCAGTTTGTGCATCAGCTTATGGCGAACGGTGATGATTTTTCAGTTTTGGCGTGAGCCTATATTGAGCGGTGCTGGTTTTTCTGTTTTGGAGTGAGCCTATGGTGAGCGGTGCTGGTTTTTCAATATTTGCGTGAACGTTCATTGAGCGGTGCTGGTTTTTCAGTTTCGGCATCAGCCTATGGTGAGTAGTGCTGGCTTTTCAATTTGGGCCTCAGCATATGGTGAGCGGTGCAGGATTTTCAGTTTCGGTGTGAGCCTATGGTGAGCGGAGCTGGTTTTTCAGTTTCGGTGTGAGCCTATGGTGAGCGGTGCCGGTTTTTCAGTTTCGGCATCAGCCTATGACTAGCGGTGCTGGTTTTTCAGTTTCGGTGTGAGCCTATGGTGAGCGGTGCTGGTTTTTCAGTTTGGGCACCAGCCTGTGGTGAGCGGTGCTGGTTTTTCAGTTTCGGTGTGAGCCTATGATGAGCGGTGCTGGTTTTTCAGTTTCTGCATCAGCCTATGGTGAGCGGTGCTGGTTTTTCAGTTTCGGTGACAGCCGATGTTGAGCGGTGCTGGATTTTCAGTTTCGGTGGGAGCCTATGGTGAGCTGTGCTGGTTTTTCAGTTTCGGTGGGTGCTTATGGTGAGCGATGCTGGTTTTTCAGTTTGGGCATCAGCCTATGGTGAGCGGTGCTGGTTTTTCAGTTTCGGTGTCAGCCTATGGTGAGAGGTGCCGGTTTTTCAGTTTCGGCATCAGCCTATGGCGAGCGGTGCTGGTTTTTCAGTTTCGGTGTGAGCCTATGGTGAACCGTGCTGTTTTTTCAGTTTGGGCACCAGCCTGTGGTGAGCGGTGCTGGTTTTTCAGTTTCAGCATCAGCCAATGGTGAGCGGTGCTGGTTTTTCACTTTCGGCGCCAGCCTGTGGTGAGCAGTGCTGCTTTTTCAGTTCCGGTGTGGGCATATGGTGAGCGGTGCTGGTTTTTCAGTTTCGGTGAGAGCCTATGGTGAGCGGTGCTGGATTTTCAGTTTCGGTGGGAGCCTATGGTGCGCTGTGCGGGTTTTTCTGTTTCGGGGGGTGCCTATGGTGAGCGATGCTGGTTTTTCAGTTTGGACATCAGCCTATGGTGAGCGGTGCTGGTTTTTCAGTTTCGGTGTGAGCCTACGGTGAGAGGTGCCGGTTTCTCAGTTTCGTTGTGAGCCTATGGTGAGCGGTGCTGTTTTTCAGTTTCGGTGTGAGCCTATGGTGAGAGGTGCCGGTTTTTCAGTTTCGTTGTGAGCCTATGTTGAGCGGTGCTGGTTTTTCAGTTTTGGCATTAGCCTATGGTGAGTGGTGCTTTTCTTCATTTTCGGCATCAGCCGATGGTGAGCGGTGCTGGTTTCTCAGTTTCGGCATCAGTCTATGGTGAGCGGATCTGGTTTTCCAGTTACGGCGTGAGCCTATGGTGAGCAGTGCTGGTTTTTCACTTTTGGCATCAGCCTATGGTGAGCGGTGCTGGTTTTTCATTTTCGGCGTGAGCCTCTGGCGAGCGGTGCTTTTTTCAGTTTTGCTGTGAGCCTATGATGAGCGGTGCTGGTGTTTCAGTTTGGGCACCAGCCTGTGGTGAGCGGTGCTGGTTTTTCAGTTTCGGCGGGAGCCTATGGTGAGCGGTGCCAGTTTTTCAGTTTCGGTGTGAGCCTATGGTGAGCGGTGCTGGTTTTTCACTTTCGGTGAGAGCCTATGGTGAGCGGTGCTGGTTTTTCAGTTTCGGTGTGAGCCTATGGTGAGCGGTACTGGTTTTTCACTTTCGGTGAGAGCCTATGGTGAGCGGTGCTTTTTTTCAGTTTCAGCATCAGCTTATGACTAGCGGTGCTGGTTTTTCAGTTTGGGCACCAGCCTATGGTGAGCGGTGCCAATTTTTCTGTTTCGGTGTGAGCCTATTGTGAGCAGTGCTCGTTTTTCCGTTTCGGCATCAGTCTAAGGTGAGCGGTGCTGGTTTTTCAGTTTCTGTGTGAGCCTATGGTGACCAGTTCTGGTTTTTCAGTTTCGGCATCGGTCTATGGTGAGCGGTGCTGGTTTTTCAGTTTCAGTGTGAGCCTTTGTTGAGCGGTGCTGCATTTTCAGTTTCGATTTGAGCCTATGGTGAGCGGTGCTGGTTTTTCAGTTTCGCTGTGAGCCTCTGGTGAGCGGTGCTGGTTTTTCAGTATCGGCATCAGTCAATGGTGAGCGGTGCTGGTTTTTCAGTTTCGCTGTGAGCCTATGGCGAGCAGTGCTGCTTTTTCAGTTTCGGTGTGAGCCTATGGTGAGTGGTGCTGGTTTTTCAGTTTGGACATCAGCCTAAGATGAGCGGTGCTGGTTTTTCAGTTTCAGCATCAGTCTATGGTGAGCGGTGCTGGTTTTTCAGTTTCAGTCTGAGCCTTTGATGAGAGATGCTGGTTTTTCAGTTTCGGTGTGAGCCTATGGAGAGCGGTGCTGGTTTTTCAGTTTCTCCATCAGCCTATGGTGAGCGGTGCTGGTTTCTCAGTTTGGGCATCAGACTATGGTGAGTATTGCTGGTTTTTCAGTTTTGGCATCAGCCTATGGTGAGCGGTGCTGGTTTTTCAGTTTCGGTGTGAACATATGGTGAGCGGTGCTGGTTATTCAGTTTCGGTGTGAGCCTATGGCAACAGGAGCTGGCTTTACAGTTTCGGCATCAGACTATGGCGAACGGTGATGATTTTTCAGTTTTGGCGTGAGCCTATGGTGAGCGGTGCTTTTTTTTTCAGTTTTGCTGTGAGCCTATGATGAGCGGTGCTGGTTTTTCAATTTCGGCGCCAGCCTATGGTGAGCGGTGCTGGTTTTTCAGTTTGGGCACCAGCCTGTGGTGAGCGGTGCTGGTTTTTCAGTTTCGTTGTGAGCCTATGGTGAGCGGTGCCGGTTTTTCAGTTTCGGTGTGAGCCTATGGTGAGCGGTGCTGGTTTTTCACTTTCGATGAGAGCCTATGGTGAGCGGTTTTGGTTTTTCAGTTTCGGTGTGAGCGTATGGTGAGCGGTGCTGGTCTTTCACTTTTGGTGAGAGCCTATGGTGAGCGGTGCTAGTTTTTCAGTTTCGGCATCAGTCTATGGTGAGCGGTGCTGGTTTTTCAGTTTGGGCAACCGCCTATGGTGAGCGGTGCTAGTTTTTCTGTTTCGGTGTGAGCCTATTGTGAGCAGTGCTCGTTTTTCAGTTTCAGCATCAGTCTATGGTGAGCAGTGCTGGTTTTTCAGTTTCGGCATCAGCCTATGGTGAGCGGTGCTGGTCTTTCACTTTCGGTGAGAGCCTATGATGAGCGGTGCTGGTTTTTCAGTTTCGGCATCAGCTTATGGTGAGCGGTGCTGGTTTTTCAGTTTGGCCCCAGCCTATGGTGAGCGGTGCCAGTTTTTCTGTTTCAGTGTCTGCCTATTGTCAGCAGTGCTCGTTTTTCCGTTTCGGCATCAGTCTAAGGTGAGCGGTGCTGGTTATTCAGTTTCGGTGTGAACCTATGGTGACTAGTTCTGGTTTTTCAGTTTCGGCATCAGTCTATGGTGAGCGGTGCTGGTTTTTCAGTTTCGGCATCAGCCTATGGTGAGCGGTGCTGGTTTTTCAGTTTGGACATCAGCCTATGGTGAGCGGTGCTGGTTTTTCAGTTTCAGCATCAGTCTATGGTGAGCGGTGCTGGTTTTTCAGTTTCAGTCTGAGCCTTTGATGAGAGATGCTGGTTTTTCAGTTTCGGTGTGAGCCTATTGAGAGCGGTGCTGGTTTTTCAGTTTCTCCATCAGCCTATGGTGAGCGGTGCTGGTTTTTCAGTTTGGGCATCAGCCTTTGGTGAGAGGTGCTGGTTTTTCAGTTTGGGCATCAGACTATGGTGAGCATTGCTGGTTTTTCAGTTTTGGCATCAGCCTATGGTGAGCGGTGCTGGTTTTTCAGTTTCGGTGTGAGCCTATGGTGAGCAGTGCTGGTTATTCAGTTTCAGTGTGAGCCTATGGCAACAGGAGCTGGATTTACAGTTTCAGCATCAGCCTATGGTGAGCATTGCTGGTTTTTCAGTTTGTGCATCAGCTTATGGCGAACGGTGATGATTTTTCAGTTTTGGCGTGAGCCTATATTGAGCGGTGCTGGTTTTTCTGTTTTGGAGTGAGCCTATGGTGAGCGGTGCTGGTTTTTCAATATTTGCGTGAACGTTCATTGAGCGGTGCTGGTTTTTCAGTTTCGGCATCAGCCTATGGTGAGTAGCGCTGGCTTTTCAATTTGGGCCTCAGCATATGGTGAGCGGTGCAGGATTTTCAGTTTCGGTGTGAGCCTATGGTGAGCGGAGCTGGTTTTTCAGTTTCGGTGTGAGCCTATGGTGAGCGGTGCCGGTTTTTCAGTTTCGGCATCAGCCTATGACTAGCGGTGCTGGTTTTTCAGTTTCGGTGTGAGCCTATGGTGAACCGTGCTGGTTTTTCAGTTTGGGCACCAGCCTGTGGTGAGCGGTGCTGGTTTTTCAGTTTCGGTGTGAGCCTATGATGAGCGGTGCTGGTTTTTCAGTTTCTGCATCAGCCTATGGTGAGCGGTGCTGGTTTTTCAGTTTCGGTGACAGCCGATGTTGAGCGGTGCTGGATTTTCAGTTTCGGTGGGAGCCTATGGTGAGCTGTGCTGGTTTTTCAGTTTCGGTGGGTGCTTATGGTGAGCGATGCTGGTTTTTCAGTTTGGGCATCAGCCTATGGTGAGCGGTGCTGGTTTTTCAGTTTCGGTGTCAGCCTATGGTGAGAGGTGCCGGTTTTTCAGTTTCGGCATCAGCCTATGGCGAGCGGTGCTGGTTTTTCAGTTTCGGTGTGAGCCTATGGTGAACCGTGCTGTTTTTTCAGTTTGGGCACCAGCCTGTGGTGAGCGGTCCTGGTTTTTCAGTTTCGGTGTGAGCCTATGATGAGCGGTGCTGGTTTTTCAGTCTCAGCATCAGCCAATGGTGAGCGGTGCTGGTTTTTCACTTTCGGCGCCAGCCTGTGGTGAGCAGTGCTGCTTTTTCAGTTCCGGTGTGGGCATATGGTGAGCGGTGCTGGTTTTTCAGTTTCGGTGAGAGCCTATGGTGAGCGGTGCTGGATTTTCAGTTTCGGTGGGAGCCTATGGTGCGCTGTGCGGGTTTTTCAGTTTCGGGGGGTGCCTATGGTGAGCGATGCTGGTTTTTCAGTTTGGACATCAGCCTATGGTGAGCGGTGCTGGTTTTTCAGTTTCGGTGTGAGCCTACGGTGAGAGGTGCCGGTTTCTCAGTTTCGTTGTGAGCCTATGGTGAGCGGTGCTGTTTTTCAGTTTCGGTGTGAGCCTATGGTGAGAGGTGCCGGTTTTTCAGTTTCGTTGTGAGCCTATGTTGAGCGGTGCTGGTTTTTCAGTTTTGGCATTAGCCTATGGTGAGTGGTGCTTTTCTTCATTTTCGGCATCAGCCGATGGTGAGCGGTGCTGGTTTCTCAGTTTCGGCATCAGTCTATGGTGAGCGGATCTGGTTTTCCAGTTACGGCGTGAGCCTATGGTGAGCAGTGCTGGTTTTTCACTTTTGGCATCAGCCTATGGTGAGCGGTGCTGGTTTTTCATTTTCGGCGTGAGCCTCTGGCGAGCGGTGCTTTTTTCAGTTTTGTTGTGAGCCTATGATGAGCGGTGCTGGTGTTTCAGTTTCGGTGTGAGCCTATGGTGAGCGGTGCTGGTTTTTCAGTTTCGGTGTGAGCCTATGGTGAGCGGTGCTGGTTTTTCACTTTCGGTGAGAGCCTATGGTGAGCGGTGCTTTTTTTCAGTTTCAGCATCAGCTTATGGTGAGCGGTGCTGGTTTTTCAGTTTGGGCACCAGCCTATGGTGAGCGGTGCCAATTTTTCTGTTTCGGTGTGAGCCTATTGTGAGCAGTGCTCGTTTTTCCGTTTCGGCATCAGTCTAAGGTGAGCGGTGCTGGTTTTTCAGTTTCTGTGTGAGCCTATGGTGACCAGTTCTGGTTTTTCAGTTTCGGCATCGGTCTATGGTGAGCGGTGCTGGTTTTTCAGTTTCAGTGTGAGCCTTTGTTGAGCGGTGCTGCATTTTCAGTTTCGATTTGAGCCTATGGTGAGCGGTGCTGGTTTTTCAGTTTCGCTGTGAGCCTCTGGTGAGCGGTGCTGGTTTTTCAGTATCGGCATCAGTCAATGGTGAGCGGTGCTGGTTTTTCAGTTTCGCTGTGAGCCTATGGCGAGCAGTGCTGCTTTTTCAGTTTCGGTGTGAGCCTATGTTGAGTGGTGCTGGTTTTTCAGTTTGGACATCAGCCTAAGATGAGCGGTGCTGGTTTTTCAGTTTCAGCATCAGTCTATGGTGAGCGGTGCTGGTTTTTCAGTTTCAGTCTGAGCCTTTGATGAGAGATGCTGGTTTTTCAGTTTCGGTGTGAGCCTATGGAGAGCGGTGCTGGTTTTTCAGTTTCTCCATCAGCCTATGGTGAGCGGTGCTGGTTTCTCAGTTTGGGCATCAGACTATGGTGAGTATTGCTGGTTTTTCAGTTTTGGCATCAGCCTATGGTGAGCGGTGCTGGTTTTTCAGTTTCGGTGTGAACATATGGTGAGCGGTGCTGGTTATTCAGTTTCGGTGTGAGCCTATGGCAACAGGAGCTGGCTTTACAGTTTCGGCATCAGACTATGGCGAACGGTGATGATTTTTCAGTTTTGGCGTGAGCCTATTGTGAGCGGTGCTTTTTTTCAGTTTTGCTGTGAGCCTATGATGAGCGGTGCTGGTTTTTCAATTTCGGCGCCAGCCTATGGTGAGCGGTGCTGGTTTTTCAGTTTGGGCACCAGCCTGTGGTGAGCGGTGCTGGTTTTTCAGTTTCGTTGTGAGCCTGTGGTGAGCGGTGCCGGTTTTTCACTTTCGATGAGAGCCTATGGTGAGCGGTTTTGGTTTTTCAGTTTCGGTGTGAGCGTATGGTGAGCGGTGCTGGTCTTTCACTTTTGGTGAGAGCCTATGGTGAGCGGTGCTAGTTTTTCAGTTTCGGCATCAGTCTATGGTGAGCGGTGCTGGTTTTTCAGTTTGGGCAACCGCCTATGGTGAGCGGTGCTAGTTTTTCTGTTTCGGTGTGAGCCTATTGTGAGCAGTGCTCGTTTTTCAGTTTCAGCATCAGTCTATGGTGAGCAGTGCTGGTTTTTCAGTTTCGGCATCAGCCTATGGTGAGCGGTGCTGGTCTTTTACTTTCGGTGAGAGCCTATGATGAGCGGTGCTGGTTTTTCAGTTTCGGCATCAGCTTATGGTGAGCGGTGCTGGTTTTTCAGTTTGGCCCCAGCCTATGGTGAGCGGTGCCAGTTTTTCTGTTTCAGTGTCTGCCTATTGTCAGCAGTGCTCGTTTTTCCGTTTCGGCATCAGTCTAAGGTGAGCGGTGCTGGCTTTTCAGTTTCGGTGTGAACCTATGGTGACCAGTTCTGGTTTTTCAGTTTCGGCATCAGTCTATGGTGAGCGGTGCTGGTTTTTCAGTTTCGGCATCAGCCTATGGTGAGCGGTGCTGGTTTTTCAGTTTGGACATCAGCCTATGGTGAGCGGTGCTGGTTTTTCAGTTTCAGCATCAGTCTATGGTGAGCGGTGCTGGTTTTTCAGTTTCAGTCTGAGCCTTTGATGAGAGATGCTGGTTTTTCAGTTTCGGTGTGAGCCTATTGAGAGCGGTGCTGGTTTTTCAGTTTCTCCATCAGCCTATGGTGAGCGGTGCTGGTTTTTCAGTTTGGGCATCAGCCTTTGGTGAGAGGTGCTGGTTTTTCAGTTTGGGCATCAGACTATGGTGAGCATTGCTGGTTTTTCAGTTTTGGCATCAGCCTATGGTGAGCGGTGCTGGTTTTTCAGTTTCGGTGTGAGCCTATGGTGAGCAGTGCTGGTTATTCAGTTTCAGTGTGAGCCTATGGCAACAGGAGCTGGATTTACAGTTTCGGCATCAGCCTATGGTGAGCATTGCTGGTTTTTCAGTTTGTGCATCAGCTTATGGCGAACGGTGATGATTTTTCAGTTTTGGCGTGAGCCTATATTGAGCGGTGCTGGTTTTTCTGTTTTGGAGTGAGCCTATGGTGAGCGGTGCTGGTTTTTCAATATTTGCATGAACGTTCATTGAGCGGTGCTGGTTTTTCAGTTTCGGCATCAGCCTATGGTGAGTAGCGCTGGCTTTTCAATTTGGGCCTCAGCATATGGTGAGCGGTGCAGGATTTTCAGTTTCGGTGTGAGCCTATGGTGAGCGGAGCTGGTTTTTCAGTTTCGGTGTGAGCCTATGGTGAGCGGTGCCGGTTTTTCAGTTTCGGCATCAGCCTATGACTAGCGGTGCTGGTTTTTCAGTTTCGGTGTGAGCCTATGGTGAACCGTGCTGGTTTTTCAGTTTGGGCACCAGCCTGTGGTGAGCGGTGCTGGTTTTTCAGTTTCGGTGTGAGCCTATGATGAGCGGTGCTGGTTTTTCAGTTTCTGCATCAGCCTATGGTGAGCGGTGCTGGTTTTTCAGTTTCGGTGACAGCCGATGTTGAGCGGTGCTGGATTTTCAGTTTCGGTGGGAGCCTATGGTGAGCTGTGCTGGTTTTTCAGTTTCGGTGGGTGCTTATGGTGAGCGATGCTGGTTTTTCAGTTTGGGCATCAGCCTATGGTGAGCGGTGCTGGTTTTTCAGTTTCGGTGTCAGCCTATGGTGAGAGGTGCCGGTTTTTCAGTTTCGGCATCAGCCTATGGCGAGCGGTGCTGGTTTTTCAGTTTCGGTGTGAGCCTATGGTGAACCGTGCTGTTTTTTCAGTTTGGGCACCAGCCTGTGGTGAGCGGTCCTGGTTTTTCAGTTTCGGTGTGAGCCTATGATGAGCGGTGCTGGTTTTTCAGTTTCAGCATCAGCCAATGGTGAGCGGTGCTGGTTTTTCACTTTCGGCGCCAGCCTGTGGTGAGCAGTGCTGCTTTTTCAGTTCCGGTGTGGGCATATGGTGAGCGGTGCTGGTTTTTCAGTTTCGGTGAGAGCCTATGGTGAGCGGTGCTGGATTTTCAGTTTCGGTGGGAGCCTATGGTGCGCTGTGCGGGTTTTTCTGTTTCGGGGGGTGCCTATGGTGAGCGATGCTGGTTTTTCAGTTTGGACATCAGCCTATGGTGAGCGGTGCTGGTTTTTCAGTTTCGGTGTGAGCCTACGGTGAGAGGTGCCGGTTTCTCAGTTTCGTTGTGAGCCTATGGTGAGCGGTGCTGTTTTTCAGTTTCGGTGTGAGCCTATGGTGAGAGGTGCCGGTTTTTCAGTTTCGTTGTGAGCCTATGTTGAGCGGTGCTGGTTTTTCAGTTTTGGCATTAGCCTATGGTGAGTGGTGCTTTTCTTCATTTTCGGCATCAGCCGATGGTGAGCGGTGCTGGTTTCTCAGTTTCGGCATCAGTCTATGGTGAGCGGATCTGGTTTTCCAGTTACGGCGTGAGCCTATGGTGAGCAGTGCTGGTTTTTCACTTTTGGCATCAGCCTATGGTGAGCGGTGCTGGTTTTTCATTTTCGGCGTAAGTCTCTGGCGAGCGGTGCTTTTTTCAGTTTTGCTGTGAGCCTATGATGAGCGGTGCTGGTGTTTCAGTTTGGGCACCAGCCTGTGGTGAGCGGTGCTGGTTTTTCAGTTTCGGCGGGAGCCTATGGTGAGCGGTGCCAGTTTTTCAGTTTCGGTGTGAGCTTATGGTGAGCGGTGCTGGTTTTTCACTTTCGGTGAGAGCCTATGGTGAGCGGTGCCGGTTTTTCAGTTTCGGTGTGAGCCTATGGTGAGCGGTGCTGGTTTTTCACTTTCGGTGAGAGCCTATGGTGAGCGGTGCTTTTTTTCAGTTTCAGCATCAGCTTATGGTGAGCGGTGCTGGTTTTTCAGTTTGGGCACCAGCCTATGGTGAGCGGTGCCAATTTTTCTGTTTCGGTGTGAGCCTATTGTGAGCAGTGCTCGTTTTTCCGTTTCGGCATCAGTCTAAGGTGAGCGGTGCTGGTTTTTCAGTTTCTGTGTGAGCCTATGGTGACCAGTTCTGGTTTTTCAGTTTCGGCATCGGTCTATGGTGAGCGGTGCTGCATTTTCAGTTTCGATTTGAGCCTATGGTGAGCGGTGCTGGTTTTTCAGTTTCGCTGTGAGCCTCTGGTGAGCGGTGCTGGTTTTTCAGTATCGGCATCAGTCAATGGTGAGCGGTGCTGGTTTTTCAGTTTCGCTGTGAGCCTATGGCGAGCAGTGCTGCTTTTTCAGTTTCGGTGTGAGCCTATGGTGAGTGGTGCTGGTTTTTCAGTTTGGACATCAGCCTAAGATGAGCGGTGCTGGTTTTTCAGTTTCAGCATCAGTCTATGGTGAGCGGTGCTGGTTTTTCAGTTTCAGTCTGAGCCTTTGATGAGAGATGCTGGTTTTTCAGTTTCGGTGTGAGCCTATGGAGAGCGGTGCTGGTTTTTCAGTTTCTCCATCAGCCTATGGTGAGCGGTGCTGGTTTCTCAGTTTGGGCATCAGACTATGGTGAGCATTGCTGGTTTTTCATTTTTGGCATCAGCCTATGGTGAGCGGTGCTGGTTTTTCAGTTTCGGTGTGAACATATGGTGAGCGGTGCTGGTTATTCAGTTTCGGTGTGAGCCTATGGCAACAGGAGCTGGCTTTACAGTTTCGGCATCAGACTATGGAGAACGGTGATGATTTTTCAGTTTTGGCGTGAGCCTATGGTGAGCGGTGCTGTTTTTTCTGTTTTGGTGTGCGCCTATGGTGAGCAGTGCTGGTTTTTCAGTTTCTGCGCGAACCTTCATTGAGTGGTGCTGGTTTTTCAGTTTCGGCATCAGCCTATGGTGAGTAGTGCTGGCTTTTCAATTTAGGCCTCAGACTATGTTGAGCGGTGCTGGTTTTGCAGTTTCGGTGTGAGCCTATGGTGAGCGATGCTGGTTTTTCAGTTTGGACATCAGCCTATGGTGAGCGGTGCTGGTTTTTCAGTTTCGGTGGGTGCCTATGGTGAGCGATGCTGGTTTTTCAGTTTGGACATCAGCCTATGGTGAGCGGTGCTGGTTTTTCAGTTTCGGAGTGAGCCTATGGTGAGAGGTGCCGGTTTCTCAGTTTCTTTGTGAGCCTATGGTGAGCGGTTCTGTTTTTCCAGTTTCGGCATCAGCCTATGGTGAGTGTTGCTGGTTTTTCAGTTTTGGCATTAGCCTACGGTGAGTGGTGCTTTTCTTCATTTTCGGCATCAGCCTATGGTGAGCGGTGCTGGTTTTTCAGTTTCGGCATCAGTCTATGGTGAGCGGAGCTGGTTTTCCAGTTACGGCGTGAGCCTATGGTGAGCAGTGCTGGTTGTTAACTTATGGCATCAGCCTATGGTGAGTGGTGCTGGTTTTTCAGTTTCGGTGTGAGCCTATGGTGAGCAGTGCTGGTTATTCAGTTTCGGTGTGAGCCTATGGTGAGTGGTGTTGGTTATTCAGTTTCGGTGTTAGCCTAGGTTAGCAGTGCTTGTTATTCAATTTTGGTGTGAGGCTATGGTGTGCGGTTCTGGTTTTTCAGTTCTGGCGTGAGCCTCTGATGAGCGGTGCTGGTTTTTCAGTTTCGGTGAGAGCCTATGGTGAGCGGTGCTGGTTTTTCAGTTTCGGCGGGAGCCTATGGTGAGCTGTCCTGGTTTTTCAGCTTCGGTGTGAGCCTATGGTGAGCGGTGCCGGTTTTTCAGTTTCGGCATCGGTCTATGGTGAGCGATGCTGGTTTTTCAGTTTCGGTGTGAGCCTATGGTGAGCGGTGCTGGTTTTTCACTTTCGGTGAGAGCCTATGGTGAGCGGTGCATTTTTTCAGTTTCAGCATCAGCTTATAGTGAGCGGTGCTGGTTTTTCAGTTTAGGCACCAGCCTATGGTGAGCGGTGCCAATTTTTCTGTTTCGGTGTGAGCCTATTGTGAGCAGTGCTCGTTTTTCCCTTTCGGCATCAGTCTAAGGTGAGCGGTGCTGGTTTTTCAGTTTCTGTGTGAGCCTATGGTGACCAGTTCGGTTTTTTCAGTTTCGGCATCGGTCTATGGTGAGCGGTGCTGGTTTTTCAGTTTCAGTGTGAGCCTTTGTTGAGCGGTGCTGCATTTTCAGATTCGATTTGAGCCTATGGTGAGCGGTGCTGGTTTTTCAGTTTCGCTGTGAGCCTCTGGTGAGCGGTGCTGGTTTTTCAGTATCGGCATCAGTCTATGGTGAGCGGTGCTGGTTTTTCAGTTTCGCTGTGAGCCTATGGCGAGCAGTGCTGCTTTTTCAGTTTCGGTGTGAGCCTATGGTGAGCGGTGCTGGTTTTTCAGTTTAGACATCAGCCTATGGTGAGCGGTGCTGGTTTTTCAGTTTCAGCATCAGTCTATGGTGAGCGGTGCTGGTTTTTCAGTTTCAGTCTGAGCCTTTGATGAGAGATGCTGGTTTTTCAGTTTCGGTGTGAGCCTATGGAGAGCGGTGCTGGTTTTTCAGTTTCTCCATCAGCCTATGGTGAGCGGTGCTGGTTTTTCAGTTTGGGCATCAGCCTTTGGTGAGAGGTGCTGGTTTTTCAGTTTGGGCATCAGACTATGGTGAGCATTGCTGGTTTTTCAGTTTTGGCATCAGCCTATGGTGAGCGGTGCTGGTTTTTCAGTTTCGGTGTGAGCCTATGGTGAGCGGTGCTGGTTATTCAGTTTCGGTGTGAGCCTATGGCAACAGGAGCTGGCTTTACAGATTCGGCATCAGCCTATGGTGAGCATTGCTGGTTTTTCAGTTTGTGCATCAGCCTATGGCGAACGGTGATGACTTTTCAGTTTTGGCGTGAGCCTATGGTGAGTGGTGCTGGTTTTTCTGTTTTGGTGTGCGCCTATGATGAGCGGTGCTGGTTTTTCAGTTTCTGCGCGAACCTTCATTGAGCGGTGTTGGTTTTTCAGTTTCGGCATCAGCCTATGGTGAGTAGTGCTGGCTTTTAAATTTGGGCCTCAGCCTATGGTGAGCGGTGCTGGTTTTGCAGTTTCGGTGTGAGCCTATGGTGAGCGGTGCCGGTTTTTCAGTTTCAGCATCAGCCTATGACTAGCGGTGCTGGTTTTTCAGTTTCGGTGTGAGCCCATGGTGAACCGTGCTGGTCTTTCAGTTTGGGCACCAACCTGTGGTGAGCGGTGCTGGTTTTTCAGTTTCGGTGTGAGCCGATGATGAGCGGTGCTGGTTTTTCAGTTTCAGCATCAGCCTATGGTGAGCAGTGCTGGTTTTTCACTTTCGGCGCCAGCCTATGATGAGCGGTGCTGGTTTTTCAGTTTCGGCGCCAACCTGTGTTGAGCGGTGCTTGTTTTTCAGTTTCGGTGTGAGCCTATGGTGAGCGGTGCTGGTTTTTCAGTTTCGGTGAGAGCCTATGGTGAGCGGGGCTGGATTTTCAGTTTCGGTGGGAGCCTATGGTGAGCTGTGCTGGTTTTTCAGTTTCTTTGGGTGCCTATGGTGAGCGATGCTGGTTTTTCAGTTTGGGCATCAGCCTATGTTGAGCGGTGCTTGTTTTTCAGTTTCGGTGTCAGCCTATGGTGAGAGGTGCCGGTTTCTCAGTTTCGTTGTGAGTCTATGGTGAGCGGTGCTGTTTTTCCAGTTTCGGCATCAGCCTATGGTGAGCGTTGCTGGTTTTTCAGTTTTGGCATTAGCCTATGGTGAGCGGTGCTGGTTTTTCAGTTTTGGTGTGAGCCTATGGTGAGCAGTGCTGGTTATTCAGTTTCGGTGTGAGCCTATGGTGAGCGGTGCTGGTTTTTCACTTTCAGCATCAGCCTCTGGTGAGCGGTGCTTGTTTTTCAGTTTCGCTGTGAGCCTATAGTGAGCGGAGCCGGTTTTTCAGTTTCGGCATCAGCCTATGGCGAGCGGTGCTGGTTTTTCAGTTTCGGTGTGAGCCTATGGTGAGCGGTGCTGGTTTTTCAGTTTCGGTGTGAGCCTATGATGAGCATAGCTGGTTTTGCAGTTGCAGAATCAGCCTATGGTGAGCAGTGCTGGTTTTTCACTTTCGGCGCCAGCCTATGATGAGCGGTGCTGGTTTTTCAGTTTCGGCGCCAGCCAGTGGTGAGCGGTGCTGATTTTTCAGTTTCGGTGTGAGCCTATGGTGAGCGGTGCTGGTTTTTCAGTTTCGGTGAGAGCCGATGTTGAGCGGTGCTGGATTTTCAGTTTTGGTGGGAGCCTATGGTGAGCTGTGCTGGTTTTTCAGTTTCGGTGGGTGCTTATGGTGAACGATGCTGGTTTTTCAGTTTGGGCATCAGCCTATGGTGAGCGGTGCTGGTTTTTCAGTTTCGGTGTCAGCCTATGGTGAGGGGTGCCGGTTTCTCAGTTTCGTTGTGAGCCTATGTTGAGCGGTGCTGTTTTTCAGTTTTGGTGTGAGCCTATGGTGAGAGGTGCCGGTTTCTCAGTTTCGTTGTGAGCCTATGGTGAGCGGTGCTGTTTTTCCAGTTTCGGCATCAGCCTATGGTGAGCATTGCTGGTTTTTCATTTTTGGCATTAGCCTATGGTGAGTGGTGCTTTTCTTCATTTTCAGCATCAGCCTATGTTGAGCGGTGCTGGTTTTTCAGTTTCGGCATCAGTCTATGGTGATCGGAGCTGGTTTTCCAGTTACGGCATGAGCCTATGGTGAGCAGTGCTGGTTGTTCACTTATGGCATCAGCCTATGGTGAGCGGTGCTGGTTTTTCAGTTTTGGGGTGAGCCTATGGTGAGCGGTGCTGGTTTTTCCATTTCAGCGCGAACCTTCATTGAGCGGTGCTGGTTTTTCAGTTTTGGCATCGGCCTATGGTGAGCGGTGCTGGTTTTTCAGTTTCAGTGTGAGCCTATGGTGAGTGGAGCTGGTTTTTCAGCTTCAGTGTGAGCCTATGGTGAGCGCTGCCGGTTTTTCAGTTTCGGCATCAGCCTATGGTGAGCGGTGCTGGTTTTTCAGTTTCGGTGTGAGCCTATGGTGAACTGTGCTGGTTTTTCAGTTTGGGCACCAGCCTGTGGTGAGCGGTGCTGGTTTTTCAGTTTCGGTGTGAGCCTATGATGAGCGGTGCTGGTTTTTCAGTTTCAGCATCAGCCTATGGTGACCGGTGCTGGTTTTTCACTTTCGGCGCCAGCCTGTGGTGAGCGGTGCTGGTTTTTCAGTTCCGGTGTGGGCATATGATGAGTGGTGCTGGTTTTTCAGTTTCGGTGGGTGCCTATGGTGAGCGATGCTGGTTTTTCAGTTTGGACATCAGCCTATGGTGAGCGGTGCTGGTTTTTCAGTTTCGGTGGGTGCCTATGGTGAGCGATGCTGGTTTTTCAGTTTGGACATCAGCCTATGGTGAGCGGTGCTGGTTTTTCAGTTTCGGTGTGAGCCTATGGTGAGAGGTGCCGGTTTCTCAGTTTCTTTGTGAGCCTATGGTGAGCGGTTCTGTTTTTCCAGTTTCGGCATCAGCCTATGGTGAGTGTTGCTGGTTTTTCAGTTTAGGCATTAGCCTATGGTGAGTGGTGCTTTACTTCATTTTCGGCATCAGCCGATGGTGAGCGGATCTGGTTTTTCAGTTTCGGCATCAGCCTATGATGAGCGGTGCTGGTTTCTCAGTTTCGGCATCAGTCTATGGTGAGCGGATCTGGTTTTCCAGTTACGGCGTGAGCCTATGGTGAGCAGTGCTGGTTTTTCACTTATGGCATCAGCCTATGGTGAGCGGTGCTGGTTTTTCATTTTCGGTGTGAGCCTATGGTGAGCAGTGCTGGTTATTCAGTTTCGGTGTGAGCCTATGGTGAGCGGTGCTGGTTATTCAGTTTCAGTGTTAGCCTCGGTTAGCAGTGCTTGTTATTCAATTTTGGTGCGAGGCTATGGTGTGCTGTTCTGGTTTTTCAGTTTCGGCGTGAGCCTCTGGTGAGCGGTGCTTTTTTTCAGTTTTGCTGTGAGCCTATGATGAGCGGTGCTGGTTTTTCAGTTTGGGCACCAGCCTGTGGTGAGCGGTGCTGGTTTTCCAGTTTCGGTGTGAGCCTATGGTGAGCGGTGCCGGTTTTTCAGTTTCGGTGTGAGCCTATGGTGAGCGGTGCTGGTTTTTCACTTTCGGTGAGAGCCTATGGTGAGCGGTGCTGGTTTTTCAGTTTCGGTGTGAGCCTATGGTGAGCGGTGCTGGTTTTTCACTTTCGGTGAGAGCCTATGGTGAGTGGTGCTTTTTTTCAGTTTCAGCATCAGCTTATGGTGAGCGGTGCTGGTTTTTCAGTCTGGGCACCAGCCTATGGTGAGCGGTGCCAATTTTTCTGTTTTGGTGTGAGCCTATTGTGAGCAGTGCTCGTTTTTCCATTTCGGCATCAGTCTAAGGTGAGCGGTGCTGGTTTTTCAGTTTCTGTGTGAGCCTATGGTGACCAGTTCGGTTTTTTCAGTTTCGGCATCGGTCTATGGTGAGCGGTGCTGGTTTTTCAGTTTCAGTGTGAGCCTTTGTTGAGCGGTGCTGCATTTTCAGTTTCGATTTGAGCCTTTGTTGAGCGGTGCTGCATTTTCAGTTTCGATTTGAGTCTATGGTGAGCGGTGCTGGTTTTTCAGTTTCGCTGTGAGCCTCTGGTGAGCGGTGCTGGTTTTTCAGTATCGGCATCAGTCAATGATGAGGGGTGCTGGTTTTTCAGTTTCGCTGTGAGCCTATGGCGAGCAGTGCTGCTTTTTCAGTTTCGGTGTGAGCCTATGGTGAGCGGTGCTGGTTTTTCAGTTTGGACATCAGCCTATGGTGAGCGGTGCTGGTTTTTCAGTTTCAGCATCAGTCTATGGTGAGCGGTGCTGGTTTTTCAGTTTCAGTCTGAGCCTTTGATGAGAGATGCTGGTTTTTCAGTTTCGGTGTGAGCCTATGGAGAGCGGTGCTGGTTTTTCAGTTTCTCCATCAGCCTATGGTGAGCGGTGCTGGTTTCTCAGTTTGGGCATCAGCCTTTGGTGAGAGGTGCTGGTTTTTCAGTTTGGGCATCAGACTATGGTGAGCATTGCTGGTTTTTCAGTTTTGGCATCAGCCTATGGTGAGCGGTGCTGGTTTTTCAGTTTCGGTGTGAGCCTATGGCAACAGGAACTGGCTTTACAGTTTCAGCATCAGCCTATGGCGAACGGTGATGATTTTTCAGTTTTGGCGTGAGCCTATGGTGAGCGGTGCTAGTTTTTCTGTTTTGGTGTGCGCCTATGGTGAGCGGTGCTGGTTTTTCAGTTTCTGCGCGAACCTTCATTGAGTGGTGCTGGTTTTTCAGTTTCGGCATCAGCCTATGGTGAGTAGTGCTGGCTTTTCATTTTAGGCCTCAGCCTATGTTGAGCGGTGCTGGTTTTGCAGTTTCGGTGTGAGCCTATGGTGAGTGGTGCTGGTTTTTCAGTTTCGGTGGGTGCCTATGGTGAGCGATGCTGGTTTTTCAGTTTGGACATCAGCCTATGGTGAGCAGTGCTGGTTTTTCAGTTTCGGTGGGTGCCTATGGTGAGCGATGCTGGTTTTTCAGTTTGGACATCAGCCTATGGTGAGCGGTGCTGGGTTTTCAGTTTCGGTGTGAGCCTATGGTGAGCAGTGCTGGTTATTCAGTTTCGGTGTAGCAGTGCTTCTTATTCAATTTTGGTGTGAGGCTATGGTGTGCGGTTCTGGTTTTTCAGTTCCGGCGTGAGCCTCTGATGAGCGGTGCTGGTTTTTCAGTTTCGGTGAGAGCCTATGGTGAGCGGTGCTGGTTTTTCAGTTTCGGCGGGAGCCTATGGTGAGCTGTCCTGGTTTTTCAGCTTCGGTGTGAGCCTATGGTGAGCGGTGCCGGTTTTTCAGTTTCGGCATCGGTCTATGGTGAGCGATGCTGGTTTTTCACTTTCGGTGAGAGCCTATGGTGAGCGGTGCTTTTTTTCAGTTTCAGCATCAGCCTATGGTGAGCGGTGCTGGTTTTTCAGTTTAGGCACCAGCCTATGGTGAGCGGTGCCAATTTTTCTGTTTCGGTGTGAGCCTATTGTGAGCAGTGCTCGTTTTTCCCTTTCGGCATCAGTCTAAGGTGAGCGGTGCTGGTTTTTCAGTTTCTGTGTGAGCCTATGGTGACCAGTTCGGGTTTTTCAGTTTCGGCATCGGTCTATGGTGAGCGGTGCTGGTTTTTCAGTTTCAGTGTGAGCCTTTGTTGAGCGGTGCTGCATTTTCAGATTCGATTTGAGCCTATGGTGAGCGGTGCTGGTTTTTCAGTTTCGCTGTGAGCCTCTGGTGAGCGGTGCTGGTTTTTCAGTTTAGACATCAGCCTATGGTGAGCGGTGCTGGTTTTTCAGTTTCAGCATCAGTCTATGGTGAGCGGTGCTGGTTTTTCAGTTTCAGTCTGAGCCTTTGATGAGTGATGCTGGTTTTTCAGTTTCGGTGTGAGCCTATGGAGAGCGGTGCTGGTTTTTCAGTTTCTCCATCAGCCTATGGTGAGCGGTGCTGGTTTTTCAGTTTGGGCATCAGCCTTTGGTGAGAGGTGCTGGTTTTTCAGTTTGGGCATCAGACTCTGGTGAGCATTGCTGGTTTTTCAGTTTTGGCTTCAGCCTATGGTGAGCGGTGCTGGTTTTTCAGTTTCGGTGTGAGCCTATGGTGAGCGGTGCTGGTTATTCAGTTTCGGTGTGAGCCTATGGCAACAGGAGCTGGCTTTACAGTTTCGGCATCAGCCTATGGTGAGCATTGCTGGTTTTTCAGTTTGTGCATCAGCCTATGGCGAACGGTGATGATTTTTCAGTTTTGGCGTGAGCCTATGGTGAGCGGTGCTGGTTTTTCTGTTTTGGTGTGCGCCTATGGTGAGCGGTGCTGGTTTTTCAGTTTCTGCGCGAACCTTCATTGAGCGGTGCTGGTTTTTCAGTTTCGGCATCAGCCTATGGTGAGTAGTGCTGGCTTTTCAATTTGGGCCTCAGCCTATGGTGAGCGGTGCTGGTTTTGCAGTTTCAGTGTGAGCCTATGGTGAGCGGAGCTGGTTTTTCAGTTTCGGTGTGAGCCTATGGTGAGCGGTGCCGGTTTTTCAGTTTTGGCATCAGCCTATGACTAGCGGTGCTGGTTTTTCAGTTTCGGTGTGAGCCCATGGTGAACCGTGCTGGTCTTTTAGTTTGGGCACCAACCTGTGGTGAGCGGTGCTGGTTTTTCAGTTTCGGTGTGAGCCGATGATGAGCGGTGCTGGTTTTTCAGTTTCAGCATCAGCCTATGGTGAGCAGTGCTGGTTTTTCACTTTCGGCGCCAGCCTATGATGAGCGGTGCTGGTTTTTCAGTTTCGGCGCCAGCCTGTGTTGAGCGGTGCTTGTTTTTCAGTTTCGGTGTGAGCCTATGGTGAGCGGTGCTTGTTTTTCACTTTTGGCGCCAGCCTGTGGTGAGCGGTGCTGCTTTTTCAGTTCCGGTGTGGGCATATGATGAGTGGTGCTGGTTTTTCAGTTTCGGTGGGTGCCTATGGTGAGCGATGCTGGTTTTTCAGTTTGGACATCAGCCTATGGTGAGCGGTGCTGGTTTTTCAGTTTCGGTGGGTGCCTATGGTGAGCGATGCTGGTTTTTCAGTTTGGACATCAGCCTATGGTGAGCGGTGCTGGTTTTTCAGTTTCGGTGTGAGCCTATGGTGAGAGGTGCCGATTTCTCAGTTTCTTTGTGAGCCTATGGTGAGCGGTTCTGTTTTTCCAGTTTCGGCATCAGCCTATGGTGAGTGTTGCTGGTTTTTCAGTTTAGGCATTAGCCTACGGTGAGTGGTGCTTTTCTTCATTTTCGGCATCAGCCGATGGTGAGCGGTGCTGGTTTCTCAGTTTCAGCATCGGTCTATGGTGAGCGGATCTGGTTTTCCAGTTACGGCGTGAGCCTATGGTGAGCAGTGCTGGTTTTTCACTTATGGCATCAGCCTATGGTGAGCGGCGCTGGTTTTTCATTTTCGGTGTGAGCCTATGGTGAGCAGTGCTGGTTATTCAGTTTCGGTGTGAGCCTATGGTGAGCGGTGCTGGTTATTCAGTTTCGGTGTTAGCCTCGGTTAGCAGTGCTTGTTATTCAATTTTGGTGCGAGGCTATGGTGTGCTGTTCTGGTTTTTCAGTTTCGGCGTGAGCCTCTGGTGAGCGGTGCTTTTTTTCAATTTTGCTGTGAGCCTATGATGAGAGGTGCTGGTTTTTCAGTTTGGGCACCAGCCTGTGGTAAGCGGTGCTGGTTTTTCAGTTTCGGTGTGAGCCTATGGTGAGCGGTGCCGGTTTTTCAGTTTCGGTGTGAGCCTATGGTGAGCGGTGCTGGTTTTTCACTTTCGGTGAGAGCCTATGGTGAGCGGTGCTGGTTTTTCAGTTTGGGCACCAGCCTATGGTGAGCGGTGCCAATTTTTCTGTTTCGGTGTGAGCCTATTGTGAGCAGTGCTCATTTTTCCATTTCGGCATCAGTCTAAGTGAGCGGTGCTGGTTTTTCAGTTTCTGTGTGAGCCTATGGTGACCAGTTCGGTTTTTTCAGTTTCGGCATCGGTCTATGGTGAGCGGTGCTGGTTTTTCAGTTTCAGTGTGAGCCTTTGTTGAGCGGTGCTGCATTTTCAGTTTCGATTTGAGCCTATGGTGAGCGGTGCTGGTTTTTCAGTTTTGCTGTGAGCCTCTGGTGAGCGGTGCTGGTTTTTCAGTATCGGCATCAGTCAATGGTGAGCGGTGCTGGTTTTTCAGTTTGGACATCAGCCTATGGAGAGCGGTGCTGGTTTTTCAGTTTCAGCATCAGTCTATGGTGAGCGGTGCTGGTTTTTCAGTTTCAGTCTGAGCCTTTGATGAGAGATGCTGGTTTTTCAGTTTCGGTGTGAGCCTATGTAGAGCGGTGCTGGTTTTTCAGTTTCTCCATCAGCCTATGGTGAGCGGTGCTGGTTTCTCAGTTTGGGCATCAGCCTTTGGTGAGAGGTGCTGGTTTTTCAGTTTGGGCATCAGACTATGGTGAGCATTGCTGGTTTTTCAGTTTTGGCATCAGCCTATGGTGAGCGGTGCTGGTTTTTCAGTTTCGGTGTGAGCCTATGGTGAGCGGTGCTGGTTATTCAGTTTCGGTGTGAGCCTATGGCAACAGGAACTGGCTTTACAGTTTCAGCATCAGCCTATGGCGAACGGTGATGATTTTTCAGTTTTGGCGTGAGCCTATGGTGAGCGGTGCTGGTTTTTCTGTTTTGGTGTGCGCCTATGGTGAGCGGTGCTGGTTTTTCAGTTTCTGCGCGAACCTTCATTGAGTGGTGCTGGTTTTTCAGTTTCGGCATCAGCCTATGGTGAGTAGTGCTGGCTTTTCAATTTAGGCCTCAGCCTATGTTGAGCGGTGCTGGTTTTGCAGTTTCGGTGTGAGCCTATGGTGAGTGGTGCTGGTTTTTCAGTTTCGGTGGGTGCCTATGGTGAGCGATGCTGGTTTTTCAGTTTGGACATCAGCCTATGGTGAGCAGTGCTGGTTTTTCAGTTTCGGTGGGTGCCTATGGTGAGCGATGCTGGTTTTTCAGTTTGGACATCAGCCTATGGTGAGCGGTGCTGGTTTTTCAGTTTCGGTGTGAGCCTATGGTGAGAGGTGCCGGTTTCTCAGTTTCTTTGTGAGCCTATGGTGAGCGGTTCTGTTTTTCCAGTTTCGGCATCAGCCTATGGTGAGTGTTGCTGGTTTTTCAGTTTTGGCATTAGCCTACGGTGAGTGGTGCTTTTCTTCATTTTCGGCATCAGCCTATGGTGAGCGGTGCTGGTTTTTCAGTTTCGGCATCAGTCTATGGTGAGCGGAGCTGGTTTTCCAGTTACGGCGTGAGCCTATGGTGAGCAGTGCTGGTTGTTCAGTTTCGGTGTGAGCCTATGGTGAGCGGTGTTGGTTATTCAGTGTCGGTGTTAGCCTAGGTTAGCAGTGCTTCTTATTCAATTTTGGTGTGAGGCTATGGTGTGCAGTTCTGGTTTTTCAGTTCCGGCGTGAGCCTCTGATGAGCGGTGCTGGTTTTTCAGTTTCGGTGAGAGCCTATGGTGAGCGGTGCTGGTTTTTCAGTTTCGGCGGGAGCCTATGGTGAGCTGTCCTGGTTTTTCAGCTTCGGTGTGAGCCTATGGTGAGCGGTGCCGGTTTTTCAGTTTCGGCATCGGTCTATGGTGAGCGATGCTGGTTTTTCACTTTCGGTGAGAGCCTATGGTGAGCGGTGCTTTTTTTCAGTTTCAGCATCAGCCTATGGTGAGCGGTGCTGGTTTTTCAGTTTAGGCACCAGCCTATGGTGAGCGGTGCCAATTTTTCTGTTTCGGTGCGAGCCTATTGTGAGCAGTGCTCGTTTTTCCCTTTCGGCATCAGTCTAAGGTGAGCGGTGCTGGTTTTTCAGTTTCTGTGTGAGCCTATGGTGACCAGTTCGGGTTTTTCAGTTTCGGCATCGGTCTATGGTGAGCGGTGCTGGTTTTTCAGTTTCAGTGTGAGCCTTTGTTGAGCGGTGCTGCATTTTCAGATTCGATTTGAGCCTATGGTGAGCGGTGCTGGTTTTTCAGTTTCGCTGTGAGCCTCTGGTGAGCGGTGCTGGTTTTTCAGTATCGGCATCAGTCTATGGTGAGCGGTGCTGGTTGTTCAGTTTCGCTGTGAGCCTATGGCGAGCAGTGCTGCTTTTTCAGTTTCGGTGTGAGCCTATGGTGAGCGGTGCTGGTTTTTCAGTTTAGACATCAGCCTATGGTGAGCGGTGCTGGTTTTTCAGTTTCAGCATCAGTCAATGGTGAGCGGTGCTGGTTTTTCAGTTTCAGTCTGAGCCTTTGATGAGAGATGCTGGTTTTTCAGTTTCGGTGTGAGCCTATGGAGAGCCGTGCTGGTTTTTCAGTTTCTCCATCAGCCTATGGTGAGCAGTGCTGGTTTTTCAGTTTGGGCATCAGCCTTTGGTGAGAGGTGCTGGTTTTTCAGTTTGGGCATCAGACTATGGTGAGCGGTGCTGGTTTTTCAGTTTTGGCATCAGCCTATGGTGAGCGGTGCTGGTTATTCAGTTTCGGTGTGAGCCTATGGCAACAGGAGCTGGCTTTACAGTTTCGGCATCAGCCTATGGTGAGCATTGCTGGTTTTTCAGTTTGTGCATCAGCTTATGGCGAACGGTGATGATTTTTCAGTTTTGGCGTGAGCCTATGGTGAGCGGTGCTGGTTTTTCTGTTTTGGTGTGCGCCTATGGTGAGCGGTGCTGGTTTTTCAGTTTCTGCGCGAACCTTCATTGAGCGGTGCTGGTTTTTCAGTTTCGGCATCAGCCTATGGTGAGTAGTGCTGGCTTTTCAATTTGGGCCTCAGCCTATGGTGAGCGGTGCTGGTTTTGCAGTTTCAGTGTGAGCCTATGGTGAGCGGAGCTGGTTTTTCAGTTTCGGTGTGAGCCTATGGTGAGCGGTGCCGGTTTTTCAGTTTTGGCATCAGCCTATGACTAGCGGTGCTGGTTTTTCAGTTTCGGTGTGAGCCCATGGTGAACCGTGCTGGTCTTTCAGTTTGGGCACCAACCTGTGGTGAGCGGTGCTGGTTTTTCAGTTTCGGTGTGAGCCGATGATGAGCGGTGCTGGCTTTTCAGTTTCAGCATCAGCCTATGGTGAGCAGTGCTGGTTTTTCACTTTCGGCGCCAGCCTATGTTGAGCGGTGCTGGTTTTTCAGTTTCGGCGCCAGCCTGCGTTGAGCGGTGCTTGTTTTTCAGTTTCGGTGTGAAAATATGGTGAGCTGTGCTGGTTTTTAAGTTTCGGTGAGAGCCTATGGTGAGCGGTGCTGTATTTTCAGTTTCGGTGGGAGCCTATGGTGAGCTGTGCTGGTTTTTCAGTTTCTTTGGGTGCCTATGGTGAGCGATGCTGGTTTTTCAGTTTGGACATCAGCCTATGGTGAGCGGTGCTGGTTTTTCAGTTTCGGTGTGAGCCTATGGTGAGAGGTGCCGGTTTCTCAGTTTCTTTGTGAGCCTATGGTGAGCGGTTCTGTTTTTCCAGTTTCGGCATCAGCCTATGGTGAGTGTTGCTGGTTTTTCAGTTTTGGCATTAGCCTACGGTGAGTGGTGCTTTTCTTCATTTTCGGCATCAGCCTATGGTGAGCGGTGCTGGTTTTTCAGTTTCGGCATCAGTCTATGGTGAGCGGAGCTGGTTTTCCAGTTACGGCATGAGCCTATGGTGAGCAGTGCTGGTTGTTCACTTATGGCATCAGCCTATGGTGAGCGGTGCTGGTTTTTCAGTTTCGGTGTGAGCCTATGGTGAGCAGTGCTGGTTATTCAGTTTCGGTGTGAGCCTATGGTGAGCGGTGTTGGTTATTCAGTTTCGGTATTAGCCTAGGTTAGCAGTGCTTGTTATTCAATTTTGGTGTGAGGCTATGGTGTGCGGTTCTGGTTTTTCAGTTTCGGCGTGAGCCTCTGATGAGCGGTGCTGGTTTTTCAGTTTCGGTGAGAGCCTATGGTGAGCGGTGCTGGTTTTTCAGTTTCGGCGGGAGCCTATGGTGAGCTGTCCTGGTTTTTCAGCTTCGGTGTGAGCCTATGGTGAGCGGTGCCGGTTTTTCAGTTTCGGCATCGGTCTATGGTGAGCGATGCTGGTTTTTCAGTTTCGGTGTGAGCCTATGGTGAGCGGTGCTGGTTTTTCACTTTCGGTGAGAGCCTATGGTGAGCGGTGCTTTTTTTCAGTTTCAGCATCAGCTTATGGTGAGCGGTGCTGGTTTTTCAGTTTAGGCACCAGCCTATGGTGAGCGGTGCCAATTTTTCTGTTTCGGTGTGAGCCTATTGTGAGCAGTGCTCGTTTATCCCTTTCGGCATCAGTCTAAGGTGAGCGGTGCTGGTTTTTCAGTTTCTGTGTGAGCCTATGGTGACCAGTTCGGGTTTTTCAGTTTCGGCATCGGTCTATGGTGAGCGGTGCTGGTTTTTCAGTTTCGCTGTGAGCCTCTGGTGAGCGGTGCTGGTTTTTCAGTATCGGCATCAGTCTATGGTGAGCGGTGCTGGTTGTTCAGTTTCGCTGTGAGCCTATGGCGAGCAGTGCTGCTTTTTCAGTTTCGGTGTGAGCCTATGGTGAGCGGTGCTGGTTTTTCAGTTTAGCCATCAGCCTATGGTGAGCGGTGCTGGTTTTTCAGTTTCAGCATCAGTCAATGGTGAGCGGTGCTGGTTTTTCAGTTTCAGTCTGAGCCTTTGATGAGAGATGCTGGTTTTTCAGTTTCGGTGTGAGCCTATGGAGAGCCGTGCTGGTTTTTCAGTTTCTCCATCAGCCTATGGTGAGCAGTGCTGGTTTTTCAGTTTGGGCATCAGCCTTTGGTGAGAGGTGCTGGTTTTTCAGTTTGGGCATCAGACTATGGTGAGCATTGCTGGTTTTTCAGTTTTGGCATCAGCCTATGGTGAGCGGTGCTGGTTATTCAGTTTCGGTGTGAGCCTATGGCAACAGGAGCTGGCTTTACAGTTTCGGCATCAGCCTATGGTGAGCATTGCTGGTTTTTCAGTTTGTGCATCAGCCTATGGCGAACGGTGATGATTTTTCAGTTTTGGCGTGAGCCTATGGTGAGCGGTGCTGGTTTTTCTGTTTTGGTGTGCGCCTATGGTGAGCGGTGCTGGTTTTTCAGTTTCTGCGCGAACCTTCATTGAGCGGTGCTGGTTTTTCAGTTTCGGCATCAGCCTATGGTGAGTAGTGCTGGCTTTTCAATTTGGGCCTCAGCCTATGGTGAGCGGTGCTGGTTTTGCAGTTTTGGTGTGAGCCTATGGTGAGCGGAGCTGGTTTTTCAGTTTCGGTGTGAGCCTATGGTGAGCGGTGTCGGTTTTTCAGTTTCGGCATCAGCCTATGACTAGCGGTGCTGGTTTTTCAGTTTCGGTGTGAGCCCATGGTGAACCGTGCTGGTCTTTCAGTTTGGGCACCAACCTGTGGTGAGCGGTGCTGGTTTTTCAGTTTCGGTGTGAGCCGATGATGAGCGGTGCTGGCTTTTTCAGTTTCAGCATCAGCCTATGGTGAGCAGTGCTGGTTTTTCACTTTCGGCGCCAGCCTATGATGAGCGGTGCTGGTTTTTCAGTTTCAGCGCCAGCCTGTGTTGAGCGGTGCTGGTTTTTCAGTTTCGGTGTGAACTATGGTGAGCTGTGCTGGTTTTTCAGTTTCGGTGAGAGCCTATGGTGAGCGGTGCTGTATTTTCAGTTTCGGTGGGAGCCTATGGTGAGCTGTGCTGGTTTTTCAGTTTCTTTGGGTGCCTATGGTGAGCGATGCTGGTTTTTCAGTTTGGGCATCAGCCTATGGTGAGCGGTGCTGGTTTTTCAGTTTCGGTGTGAGCCTATGGTGAGAGGTGCCGGTTTCTCAGTTTCTTTGTGAGCCTATGGTGAGCGGTTCTGTTTGTCCAGTTTCGGCATCAGCCTATGGTGAGTGTTGCTGGTTTTTCAGTTTTGGCATTAGCCTACGGTGAGTGGTGCTTTTCTTCATTTTCGGCATCAGCCTATGGTGAGCGGTGCTGGTTTTTCAGTTTCGGCATCAGTCTATGGTGAGCGGAGCTGGTTTTCCAGTTACGGCATGAGCCTATGGTGAGCAGTGCTGGTTGTTCACTTATGGCATCAGCCTATGGTGAGCGGTGCTGGTTTTTCAGTTTCGGTGTGAGCCTATGGTGAGCAGTGCTGGTTATTCAGTTTCGGTGTGAGCCTATGGTGAGCGGTGTTGGTTATTCAGTTTCGGTGTTAGCCTAGGTTAGCAGTGCTTGTTATTCAATTTTGGTGTGAGGCTATGGTGTGCGGTTCTGGTTTTTCAGTTTCGGCGTGAGCCTCTGATGAGCGGTGCTGGTTTTTCAGTTTCGGTGAGAGCCTATGGTGAGCGGTGCTGGTTTTTCAGTTTCGGCGGGAGCCTATGGTGAGCTGTCCTGGTTTTTCAGCTTCGGTGTGAGCCTATGGTGAGCGGTGCCGGTTTTTCAGTTTCGGCATCGGTCTATGGTGAGCGATGCTGGTTTTTCAGTTTCGGTGTGAGCCTATGGTGAGCGGTGCTGGTTTTTCACTTTCGGTGAGAGCCTATGGTGAGCGGTGCTTTTTTTCAGTTTCAGCATCAGCTTATGGTGAGCGGTGCTGGTTTTTCAGTTTAGGCACCAGCCTATGGTGAGCGGTGCCAATTTTTCTGTTTCGGTGTGAGCCTATTGTGAGCAGTGCTCGTTTATCCCTTTCGGCATCAGTCTAAGGTGAGCGGTGCTGGTTTTTCAGTTTCTGTGTGAGCCTATGGTGACCAGTTCGGGTTTTTCAGTTTCGGCATCGGTCTATGGTGAGCGGTGCTGGTTTTTCAGTTTCAGTGTGAGCCTTTGTTGAGCGGTGCTGCATTTTCAGATTCGATTTGAGCCTATGGTGAGCGGTGCTGGTTTTTCAGTTTCGCTGTGAGCCTCTGGTGAGCGGTGCTGGTTTTTCAGTATCGGCATCAGTCTATGGTGAGCGGTGCTGGTTGTTCAGTTTCGCTGTGAGCCTATGGCGAGCAGTGCTGCTTTTTCAGTTTCGGTGTGAGCCTATGGTGAGCGGTGCTGGTTTTTCAGTTTAGACATCAGCCTATGGTGAGCGGTGCTGGTTTTTCAGTTTCAGCATCAGTCAATGGTGAGCGGTGCTGGTTTTTCAGTTTCAGTCTGAGCCTTTGATGAGAGATGCTGGTTTTTCAGTTTCGGTGTGAGCCTATGGAGAGCCGTGCTGGTTTTTCAGTTTCTCCATCAGCCTATGGTGAGCAGTGCTGGTTTTTCAGTTTGGGCATCAGCCTTTGGTGAGAGGTGCTGGTTTTTCAGTTTGGGCATCAGACTATGGTGAGCATTGCTGGTTTTTCAGTTTTGGCATCAGCCTATGGTGAGCGGTGCTGGTTATTCAGTTTCGGTGTGAGCCTATGGCAACAGGAGCTGGCTTTACAGTTTCGGCATCAGCCTATGGTGAGCATTGCTGGTTTTTCAGTTTGTGCATCAGCTTATGGCGAACGGTGATGATTTTTCAGTTTTGGCGTGAGCCTATGGTGAGCGGTGCTGGTTTTTCTGTTTTGGTGTGCGCCTATGGTGAGCGGTGCTGGTTTTTCAGTTTCTGCGCGAACCTTCATTGAGCGGTGCTGGTTTTTCAGTTTCGGCATCAGCCTATGGTGAGTAGTGCTGGCTTTTCAATTTGGGCCTCAGCCTATGGTGAGCGGTGCTGGTTTTGCAGTTTCAGTGTGAGCCTATGGTGAGCGGAGCTGGTTTTTCAGTTTCGGTGTGAGCCTATGGTGAGCGGTGCCGGTTTTTCAGTTTTGGCATCAGCCTATGACTAGCGGTGCTGGTTTTTCAGTTTCGGTGTGAGCCCATGGTGAACCGTGCTGGTCTTTCAGTTTGGGTACCAACCTGTGGTGAGCGGTGCTGGTTTTTCAGTTTCGGTGTGAGCCGATGATGAGCGGTGCTGGCTTTTCAGTTTCAGTGTGAGCCTTTGTTGAGCGGTGCTGCATTTTCAGATTCGATTTGAGCCTATGGTGAGCGGTGCTGGTTTTTCAGTTTCACTGTGAGCCTCTGGTGAGCGGTGCTGGTTTTTAAGTATCGGCATCAGTCTATGGTGAGCGGTGCTGGTTTTTCAGTTTCGCTGTGAGCCTATGGCGAGCAGTGCTGCTTTTTCAGTTTCGGTGTGAGCCTATGGTGAGCGGTGCTGGTTTTTCAGTTTAGACATCAGCCTATGGTGAGCGGTGCTGGTTTTTCACTTTCAGCATCAGTCTATGGTGAGCGGTGCTGGTTTTTCAGTTTCAGTCTGAACCTTTGATGAGAGATGCTGGTTTTTCAGTTTCAGTGTGAGCCTATGGAGAGCGGTGCTGGTTTTTCAGTTTCTCCATCAGCCTATGGTGAGCGGTGCTGGTTTTTCAGTTTGGGCATCAGCCTTTGGTGAGAGGTGCTGGTTTTTCAGTTTGGGCATCAGACTATGGTGAGCATTGCTGGTTTTTCAGTTTTGGCATCTGCCTATGGTGAGCGGTGCTGGTTTTTCAGTTTCGGTGTGAGCCTATGGTGAGCGGTGCTGGTTATTCAGTTTCGGTGTGAGCCTATGGCAACAGGAGCTGGCTTTACAGTTTCGGCATCAGCCTATGTTGAGCATTGCTGGTTTTTCAGTTTGTGCATCAGCCTATGGCGAACGGTGATGATTTTTCAGTTTTGGCGTAAGCCTATGGTGAGCGGTGCTGGTTTTTCTGTTTTGGTGTGCGCCTATGGTGAGCGGTGCTGGTTTTTCAGTTTCCGCGTGAACCTTCATTGAGCGGTGCTGGTTTTTCAGTTTCGGCATCAGCCTATGGTGAGTAGTGCTGGCTTTTCAATTTGGGCCTCAGCCTATGGTGAGCGGTGCTGGTTTTGCAGTTTTGGTGTGAGCCTATGGTGAGCGGAGCTGGTTTTTCAGTTTCGGTGTGAGCCTATGGTGAGCGGTGCCGGTTTTTCAGTTTCGGCTTCAGCCTATGACTAGCGGTGCTGGTTTTTCAGTTTCGGTGTGAGCCCATGGTGAACCGTGCTGGTCTTTCAGTTTGGGCACCAACCTGTGGTGATCGGTGCTGGTTTTTCAGTTTCGTTGTGAGCCGATGATGAGCGGTGCTGGTTTTTCAGTTTCACCATCAGCCTATGGTGAGCGGTGCTGGTTTTTCAATTTCGGCGCCAGCCTATGATGAGCGGTGCTGGTTTTTCAGTTTCAGCGCCAGCCTGTGTTGAGCGGTGCTGGTTTTTCAGTTTCGGTGTGAGCCTATGGTGAGCGGTGCTGGTTTTTCAGTTTCGGTGAGAGCCTATGGTGAGCGGTGCTGGATTTTCAGTTTCGGTGGGAGCCTATGGTGAGCTGTGCTGGTTTTTCAGTTTCTTTGGGTGCCTATGGTGAGCGATGCTGGTTTTTCAGTTTGGGCATCAGCCTATGTTGAGCGGTGCTTGTTTTTCAGTTTCGGTGTCAGCCTATGGTGAGAGGTGCCGGTTTCTCAGTTTCGTTGTGAGTCTATGGTGAGTGGTGCTGTTTTTCCAGTTTCGGCATCAGCCTATGGTGAGCGTTGCTGGTTTTTCAGTTTTGGCATTAGCCTATGGTGAGCGGTGCTGGTTTTTCAGTTTCGGTGTGAGCCTATGGTGAGCAGTGCTGGTTATTCAGTTTCGGTGTGAGCCTATGGTGAGCGGTGCTGGTTTTTCACTTTCAGCATCAGCCTATGGTGAGCGGTGCTTGTTTTTCAGTTTCGCTGTGAGCCTATAGTGAGCGGAGCCGGTTTTTCAGTTTCGGCATCAGCCTATGGCGAGCGGTGCTGGTTTTTCAGTTTCGGTGTGAGCCTATGGTGAGCGGTGCTGGTTTTTCAGTTTCGGTATGAGCCTATGATGAGTGTAGCTGGTTTTGCAGTTGCAGAATCAGCCTATGGTGAGCAGTGCTGGTTTTTCACTTTCGGCGCCAGCCTATGATGAGCGGTGCTGGTTTTTCAGTTTCGGCGCCAGCCTGTGGTGAGCGGTGCTGATTTTTCAGTTTCGGTGTGAGCCTATGGTGAGCGGTGCTGGTTTTTCAGTTTTGGCATTAGCCTATGGTGTGCGGTGCTGGTTTTTCAGTTTCGGTGTGAGCCTATGGTGAGCAGTGCTGGTTATTCAGTTTCGGTGTGAGCCTATGGTGAGCGGTGCTGGTTTTTCACTTTCAGCATCAGCCTATGGTGAGCGGTGCTTGTTTTTCAGTTTCGCTGTGAGCCTATAGTGAGCAGAGCCGGTTTTTCAGTTTCGGCATCAGCCTACGGCGAGCGGTGCTGGTTTTTCAGTTTCGGTGTGAGCCTATGGTGAGCGGTGCTGGTTTTTCAGTTTCGGTGTGAGCCTATGATGAGCATAGCTGGTTTTGCAGTTGCAGAATCAGCCTATGGTGAGCAGTGCTGGTTTTTCACTTTCGGCGCCAGCCTATGATGAGCGGTGCTGGTTTTTCAGTTTCGGCGCCAGCCTGTGGTGAGCGGTGCTGGTTTTTCAGTTTCGGTGTGAGCCTATGGTGAGCGGTGCTGGTTTTTCAGTTTCGGTGAGAGCCAATGTTGAGCGGTGCTGGATTTTCAGTTTTGGTGGGAGCCTATGGTGAGCTGTGCTGGTTTTTCAGTTTTGGTGGGTGCTTATGGTGAACGATGCTGGTTTTTCAGTTTGGGCATCAGCCTATGGTGAGCGGTGCTGGTTTTTCAGTTTCGGTGTCAGCCTATGGTGAGGGGTGCCGGTTTCTCAGTTTCGTTGTGAGCCTATGTTGAGCGGTGCTGTTTTTCAGTTTTGGTGTGAGCCTTTGGTGAGAGGTGCCGGTTTCTCAGCTTCGTTGTGAGCCTATGGTGAGCAGTGCTGTTTTTCCAGTTTCGGCATCAGCCTATGGTGAGCATTGCTTGTTTTTCAGTTTTGGCATTAGCCTATGGTGAGTGGTGCTTTTTTTCATTTTCGGCATCAGCCTTTGGTGAGCGGTGCTGGTTTTTCAGTTTCGGCATCAGTCTATGGTGTTCGGAGCTGGTTTTCCAGTTACGGCATGAGCCTATGGTGAGCAGTGCTGGTTGTTCACTTATGGCATCAGCCTATGGTGAGCGGTGCTGGTTTTTCAGTTTTGGGGTGAGCCTATGGTGAGCGGTGCTAGTTTTTCCGTTTCAGCGCGAACCTTCATTGATCGGTGCTGGTTTTTCAGTTTTGGCATCAGCCTATGGTGAGCGGTGCTGGTTTTTCAGTTTCAGTGTGAGCCTATGGTGAGTGGAGCTGGTTTTTCAGCTTCAGTGTGAGCCTATGGTGAGCGCTGCCGGTTTTTCAGTTTCGGCATCAGCCTATGGTGAGTAATGCTGGATTTTCAATTTGGGCTTCAGCCTATGGTGAGCGGTGCTGGTTTTGCAGTTTCGGTATGAGCCTATGTTGAGCGGAGCTGGTTTTGCAGTTTCGGTGTGAGCCTATGGTGAGCGGTGCCGGTTTTTCAGTTTCGGCTTCAGCCTATGACTAGCGGTGCTGGTTTTTCAGTTTCGGTGTGAGCCCATGGTGAACCGTGCTGGTCTTTCAGTTTGGGCACCAACCTGTGGTGAGCGGTGCTGGTTTTTCAGTTTCGGTGTGAGCCGATGATGAGCGGTGCTGGTTTTTCAGTTTCACCATCAGCCTATGGTGAGCGGTGCTGGTTTTTCAGTTTCAGCGCCAGCCTGTGTTGAGCGGTGCTGGTTTTTCAGTTTCGGTGTGAGCCTATGGTGAGCGGTGCTGGTTTTTCAGTTTTGGTGAGAGCCTATGGTGAGCGGTGCTGGATTTTCAGTTTCGGTGGGAGCCTATGGTGAGCTGTGCTGGTTTTTCAGTTTCTTTGGGTGCCTATGGTGAGCGAAGCTGGTTTTTCAGTTTGGGCATCAGCCTATGTTGAGCGGTGCTTGTTTTTCAGTTTCGGTGTCAGCCTATGGTGAGAGGTGCCGGTTTCTCAGTTTCGTTGTGAGTCTATGGTGAGCGGTGCTGTTTTTCCAGTTTCGGCATCAGCCTATGGTGAGCGTTGCTGGTTTTTCAGTTTTGGCATTAGCCTATGGTGAGCGGTGCTGGTTTTTCAGTTTCGGTGTGAGCCTATGGTGAGCAGTGCTGGTTATTCAGTTTCGGTGTGAGCCTATGGTGAGCGGTGCTGGTTTTTCACTTTCAGCATCAGCCTATGGTGAGCGGTGCTTGTTTTTCAGTTTCGCTGTGAGCCTATAGTGAGCGGAGCCGGTTTTTCAGTTTCGGCATCAGCCTATGGCGAGCGGTGCTGGTTTTTCAGTTTCGGTGTGAGCCTATGGTGAGCGGTGCTGGTTTTTCAGTTTCGGTGTGAGCCTATGATGAGCGTAGCTGGTTTTGCAGTTGCAGAATCAGCCTATGGTGAGCAGTGCTGGTTTTTCACTTTCGGCGCCAGCCTATGATGAGCGGTGCTGGTTTTTCAGTTTCGGCGCCAGCCTGTGGTGAGCGGTGCTGATTTTTCAGTTTCCGTGTGAGCCTATGGTGAGCAGTGCTGGTTTTTCAGTTTCGGTGAGAGCCGATGTTGAGCGGTGCTGGATTTTCAGTTTCGGTGTCAGCCTATGGTGAGGGGTGCCGGTTTCTCAGTTTCGTTGTGAGCCTATGTTGAGCGGTGCTGTTTTTCAGTTTTGGTGTGAGCCTATGGTGAGAGGTGCCGGTTTCTCAGTTTCGTTGTGAGCCTATGTTGAGCGGTGCTGTTTTTCAGTTTTGGTGTGAGCCTATGGTGAGAGGTGCCGGTTTCTCAGTTTCGTTGTGAGCCTATGGTGAGTGGTGCTGTTTTTCCAGTTTCGGCATCAGCCTATGGTGAGCGTTGCTGGTTTTTCAGTTTTGGCATCAGCCTATGGTGAGTGGTGCTTTTCTTCATTTTCGGCATCAGCCTATGGTGAGCGGTGCTGGTTTTTCAGTTTCGGCATCAGTCTATGGTGAGCGGAGCTGGTTTTCCAGTTACGGCGTGAGCCTATGGTGAGCAGTGCTGGTTGTTCACTTATGGCATCAGCCTATGGTGAGCGGTGCTGGTTTTTCAGTTTTGGTGTGAGCCTATGGTGAGCGGTGCTGGTTTTTCCGTTTCAGCGCGAACCTTCATTGAGCGGTGCTGGTTTTTCAGTTTTGGCATCTTCCTATGGTGAGCGGTGCTGGTTTTTCAGTTTCAGTGTGAGCCTATGGTGAGCGGAGCTGGTTTTTCAGTTTCGGTGTGAGCCTATGGTGAGCAGAGCTGGTTTTTCAGCTTCGGTGTGAGCCTATGGTGAGCGCTGCCGGTTTTTCAGTTTCGGCATCAGCCTATGGCGAGCGGTGCTGGTTTTTCAGTTTCAGTGTGAGCCTATGGTGAACCGTGCTGGTTTTTCAGTTTGGGCACCAGCCTGTGGTGAGCGGTGCTGGTTTTTCAGTTTCGGTGTGAGCCTATGATGTGCGGTGCTGGTTTTTCAGTTTCAGCATCAGCCTATGGTGAGCGGTGCTGGTTTTTCACTTTCAGCGCCAGCCTGTGGTGAGCGGTGCTGCTTTTTCAGTTCCGGTGTGGGCATATGGTGAGCGGTGCTGGTTTTTCAGTTTCGGTGGGTGCCTATGGTGAGCGATGCTGGTTTTTCAGTTTGGACATCAGCCTATGGTGAGCGGTGCTGGTTTTTCAGTTTCGGTGGGTGCCTATGCTGAGCGATGCTGGTTTTTCAGTTTGGACATCAGCCTATGGTGAGCGGTGCTGGTTTTTCAGTTTCAGTGTGAGCCTATGGTGAGAGGTGCCGGTTTCTCAGTTTCTGTGTGAGCCTATGGTGAGCGGTTCTGTTTTTCCAGTTTCGGCATCAGCCTATGGTGAGTGTTGCTGGTTTTTCAGTTTTGGCATTAACCTACGGTGAGTGGTGCTTTTCTTCATTTTCGGCATCAGCCTATGGTGAGCGGTGCTGGTTTTTCAGTTTCGGCATCAGTCTATGGTGAGCGGAGCTGGTTTTCCAGTTACGGCGTGAGCCTATGGTGAGCAGTGCTGGTTGTTCACTTATGGCATCAGCCTATGGTGAGCGGTGCTGGTTTTTCAGTTTCGGTGTGAGCCTATGGTGAGCAGTGCTGGTTATTCAGTTTCGGTGTGAGCCTATGGTGAGCGGTGCTGGTTATTCAGTTTCGGTGTGAGCCTATGGTAAACGGTGCTGGTTTTTCAGTTTGGCCACCGGCCTGTGGTGAGCGGTGCTGGTTTTTCAGGTTCGGCGCCAGCCTGTGGTGAGCGGTGCTGGTTTTTCAGTTTCGGTGGGAGCCTTTGGTGAGCGATGCTGGTTTTTCTGTTTGGGCATCAGCCTATGGTGAGTGGTGATGGCTTTTCACTTATGGCATCAGCCTGTGGTGAGCGGTGCTGGTTTTTCAGGTTCGGCGCCAGCCTGTGGTGAGCGGTGCTGGTTTTTCAGTTTTGGTGTGAGCCTATGGTGAGCAGTGCTGGTTTTTCAGTTTTGGTGTGAGCCTATGGTGAGCGGTGCTGGTTTTTCAGTTTCAGCGCGAACCTTCATTGAGCGGTGCTGGTTTCTCAGTTTCGGTATCAGCCTATGGTGAGTAGTGATGGTTTTTCAATTTGGGCCTCAGCCTATGGTGAGCGGTGCTGGTTTTTCAGTTTCGGTGTGAGCCTATGGTGAACCGTGCTGGTTTTTCAGTTTGGGCATCAGCCTGTGGTGAGCGGTGCTGGTTTTTCAGTTTCAGTGTGAGCCTATGATGAGCGGTGTTGGTTTTTCAGTTTCAGTGTGAGCCTATGGTGAGCGGAGCTGGTTGTTCAGTTTCGGTGTGAGCCTATGGTGAGCAGATCTGGTTTTTCAGCTTCGGTGTGAGCCTATGGTGAGCGCTGCCGGTTTTTCAGTTTCGGCATCAGCCTATGGCGAGCGGTGCTGGTTTTTCAGTTTCAGTGTGAGCCTATGGTGAACCGTGCTGGTTTTTCAGTTTGGGCATCAGCCTGTGGTGAGCGGTGCTGGTTTTTCAGTTTCAGTGTGAGCCTATGATGAGCGGTGCTGGTTTTTCAGTTTCAGTGTGAGCCTATGGTGAGCGGAGCTGGTTGTTCAGTTTCGGTGTGAGCCTATGGTGAGCAGATCTGGTTTTTCAGCTTCGGTGTGAGCCTATGGTGAGCGCTGCCGGTTTTTCAGTTTCGGCATCAGCCTATGGCGAGCGGTGCTGGTTTTTCAGTTTCAGTGTGAGCCTATGGTGAACCGTGCTGGTTTTTCAGTTTGGGCACCAGCCTGTGGTGAGCGGTGCTGGTTTTTCAGTTTCGGTGTGAGCCTCTGATGAGCGGTGCTGGTTTTTCAGTTTCAGCATCAGCCTATGGTGAGCGGTGCTGGTTTTTCACTTTCGGCGCCAGCCTGTGGTGAGCGGTGCTGCTTTTTCAGTTCCAGTGTGGGCATATGGTGAGCGGTGCTGGTTTTTCAGTTTCGGTGGGTGCCTATGGTGAGCGATGCTGGTTTTTCAGTTTGGACATCAGCCTATGGTGAGCGGTGCTGGTTTTTCAGTTTCGGTGGGTGCCTATGCTGAGCGATGCTGGTTTTTCAGTTTGGACATCAGCCTACGGTGAGCGGTGCTGGTTTTTCAGTTTCGGTGTGAGCCTATGGTGAGAGGTGCCGGTTTCTCAGTTTCTTTGTGAGCCTATGGTGAGCGGTTCTGTTTTTCCAGTTTCAGCATCAGCCTATGGTGAGTGTTGCTGGTTTTTCAGTTTTGGCATTAGCCTACGGTGAGTGGTGCTTTTCTTCATTTTCGGCATCAGCCTATGGTGAGCGGTGCTGGTTTTTCAGTTTCGGCATCAGTCTATGGTGAGCGGAGCTGGTTTTCCAGTTACGGCGTGAGCCTATGGTGAGCAGTGCTGGTTGTTCACTTATGGCATCAGCCTATGGTGAGCGGTGCTGGATTTTTAGTTTCGGTGTGAGCCTATGGTGAGCAGTGCTGGTTATTCAGTTTCGGTGTGAGCCTATGGTGAGCGGTGTTGGTTATTCAGTTTCGGTGTTAGCCTAGGTTAGCAGTGCTTGTTATTCAATTTTGGTGTGAGGCTATGGTGTGCGGTTCTGGTTTTTCAGTTTCGGCGTGAGCCTATGGTGACTGGTGCTGGTTTTTCAGTTTCGGTGAGTGCCTATGGTGAGCGGTGCTGGTTTTTCAGTTTCGTTGTGAGCCTATGTTGATCGGTGCTGGTTTTTCAGTTTCGGTGAGAGCCGATGTTGAGCGGTGCTGGATTTTCAGTTTTGGTGGGAGCCTATGGTGAGCTGTGCTGGTTTTTCAGTTTTGGTGGGTGCTTATGGTGAACGATGCTGGTTTTTCTGTTTGGGCATCAGCCTATGGTGAGCGGTGCTGGTTTTTCAGTTTCGGTGTCAGCCTATGGTGAGGGGTGCCGGTTTCTCAGTTTCGTTGTGAGCCTATGTTGAGCGGTGCTGTTTTTCAGTTTTGGTGTGAGCCTATGGTGAGAGGTGCCGGTTTCTCAGTTTCGTTGTGAGCCTATGGTGAGCGGTGCTGTTTTTCCAGTTTCGGCATCAGCCTATGGTGAGTGTTGCTGGTTTTTCAGTTTTGGCATTAGCCTACGGTGAGTGGTGCTTTTCTTCATTTTCGGCATCAGCCTATGGTGAGCGGTGCTGGTTTTTCAGTTTCGGCATCAGTCTATGGTGAGCGGAGCTGGTTTTCCAGTTATGGCGTGAGCCTATGGTGAGCAGTGCTGGTTGTTCACTTATGGCATCAGCCTATGGTGAGCGGTGCTGGTTTTTTAGTTTCGGTGTGAGCCTATGGTGAGCAGTGCTGGTTATTCAGTTTCAGTGTGAGCCTATGGTGAGCGGTGTTGGTTATTCAGTTTCGGTGTTAGCCTAGGTTAGCAGTGCTTGTTATTCAATTTTGGTGTGAGGCTATGGTGTGCGGTTCTGGTTTTTCAGTTTCGGCGTGAGCCTATGGTGAGCGGTGCTGGTTTTTCAGTTTCGGTGAGAGCCTATGGTGAGCGGTGCTGGTTTTTCAGTTTCAGTGTGAGCCTCTGGTGATCGGTGCTGGTTTTTCAGTTTTGGTGAGAGCCGATGTTGAGCGGTGCTGGATTTTCAGTTTTGGTGGGAGCCTATGGTGAGCTGAGCTGGTTTTTCAGTTTTGGTGGGTGCTTATGGTGAACGATGCTGGTTTTTCAGTTTGGGCATCAGCCTATGGTGAGCGGTGCTGGTTTTTCAGTTTCGGTGTCAGCCTATGGTGAGGGGTGCCGGTTTCTCAGTTTCGTTGTGAGCCTATGTTGAGCGGTGCTGTTTTTCAGTTTTGGTGTGAGCCTATGGTGTGAGGTGCTGGTTTCTCAGTTTCGTTGTGAGCCTATGGTGAGCGGTGCTGTTTTTCCAGTTTCGGCATCAGCCTATGGTGAGCGTTGCTGGTTTTTCAGTTTTGGCATCAGCCTATGGTGAGTGGTGCTTTTCTTCATTTTCGGCATCAGCCTATGGTGAGCGGTGCTGGTTTTTCAGTTTCGGCATCAGTCTATGGTGAGCGGAGCTGGTTTTCCAGTTACGGCGTGAGCCTATGGTGAGCAGTGCTGGTTGTTCACTTATGGCATCAGCCTATGGTGAGCGGTGCTGGTTTTTCAGTTTTGGTGTGAGCCTATGGTGAGCGGTGCTGGTTTTTCCGTTTCAGCGCGAACCTTCATTGAGCGGTGCTGGTTTTTCAGTTTTGGCATCTTCCTATGGTGAGCGGTGCTGGTTTTTCAGTTTCAGTGTGAGCCTATGGTGAGCGGAGCTGGTTTTTCAGTTTCGGTGTGAGCCTATGGTGAGCAGAGCTGGTTTTTCAGCTTCGGTGTGAGCCTATGGTGAGCGCTGCCGGTTTTTCAGTTTCGGCATCAGCCTATGGCGAGCGGTGCTGGTTTTTCAGTTTCAGTGTGAGCCTATGGTGAACCGTGCTGGTTTTTCAGTTTGGGCACCAGCCTGTGGTGAGCGGTGCTGGTTTTTCAGTTTCGGTGTGAGCCTATGATGTGCGGTGCTGGTTTTTCAGTTTCAGCATCAGCCTATGGTGAGCGGTGCTGGTTTTTCACTTTCAGCGCCAGCCTGTGGTGAGCGGTGCTGCTTTTTCAGTTCCGGTGTGGGCATATGGTGAGCGGTGCTGGTTTTTCAGTTTCGGTGGGTGCCTATGGTGAGCGATGCTGGTTTTTCAGTTTGGACATCAGCCTATGGTGAGCGGTGCTGGTTTTTCAGTTTCGGTGGGTGCCTATGCTGAGCGATGCTGGTTTTTCAGTTTGGACATCAGCCTATGGTGAGCGGTGCTGGTTTTTCAGTTTCAGTGTGAGCCTATGGTGAGAGGTGCCGGTTTCTCAGTTTCTTTGTGAGCCTATGGTGAGCGGTTCTGTTTTTCCAGTTTCGGCATCAGCCTATGGTGAGTGTTGCTGGTTTTTCAGTTTTGGCATTAACCTACGGTGAGTGGTGCTTTTCTTCATTTTCGGCATCAGCCTATGGTGAGCGGTGCTGGTTTTTCAGTTTCGGCATCAGTCTATGGTGAGCGGAGCTGGTTTTCCAGTTACGGCGTGAGCCTATGGTGAGCAGTGCTGGTTGTTCACTTATGGCATCAGCCTATGGTGAGCGGTGCTGGTTTTTCAGTTTCGGTGTGAGCCTATGGTGAGCAGTGCTGGTTATTCAGTTTCGGTGTGAGCCTATGGTGAGCGGTGTTGGTTATTCAGTTTCGGTGTTAGCCTAGGTTAGCAGTGCTTGTTATTCAATTTTGGTGTGAGGCTATGGTGTGCGGTTCTGGTTTTTCAATTTCGGCGTGAGCCTATGGTGAGCTCTCCTGGTTTTTCAGCTTCGGTGTGAGCCTATGGTGAGCGGTGCTGGTTTTTCAGTTTCGGCATCAGCCTATGGCGAGCGGTGCTGGTTTTTCAGTTTCGGTGTGAGCCTATGGTAAACGGTGCTGGTTTTTCAGTTTGGCCACCGGCCTGTGGTGAGCGGTGCTGGTTTTTCAGGTTCGGCGCCAGCCTGTGGTGAGCGGTGCTGGTTTTTCAGTTTCGGTGGGAGCCTTTGGTGAGCGATGCTGGTTTTTCTGTTTGGGCATCAGCCTATGGTGAGCGGTGCTGGTTTTTCAGTTTTGGTGTGAGCCTATGGTGAGCAGTGCTGGTTTTTCAGTTTTGGTGTGAGCCTATGGTGAGCGGTGCTGGTTTTTCAGTTTCAGCGCGAACCTTCATTGAGCGGTGCTGGTTTCTCAGTTTCGGTATCAGCCTATGGTGAGTAGTGATGGTTTTTCAATTTGGGCCTCAGCCTATGGTGAGCGGTGCTGGTTTTTCAGTTTCGGTGTGAGCCTATGGTGAACCGTGCTGGTTTTTCAGTTTGGGCATCAGCCTGTGGTGAGCGGTGCTGGTTTTTCAGTTTCAGTGTGAGCCTATGATGAGCGGTGCTGGTTTTTCAGTTTCAGTGTGAGCCTATGGTGAGCGGAGCTTGTTGTTCAGTTTCGGTGTGAGCCTATGGTGAGCAGATCTGGTTTTTCAGCTTCGGTGTGAGCCTATGGTGAGCGCTGCCGGTTTTTCAGTTTCGGCATCAGCCTATGGCGAGCGGTGCTGGTTTTTCAGTTTCAGTGTGAGCCTATGGTGAACCGTGCTGGTTTTTCAGTTTGGGCATCAGCCTGTGGTGAGCGGTGCTGGTTTTTCAGTTTCAGTGTGAGCCTATGATGAGCGGTGCTGGTTTTTCAGTTTCAGTGTGAGCCTATGGTGAGCGGAGCTGGTTGTTCAGTTTCGGTGTGAGCCTATGGTGAGCAGATCTGGTTTTTCAGCTTCGGTGTGAGCCTATGGTGAGCGCTGCCGGTTTTTCAGTTTCGGCATCAGCCTATGGCGAGCGGTGCTGGTTTTTCAGTTTCAGTGTGAGCCTATGGTGAACCGTGCTGGTTTTTCAGTTTGGGCACCAGCCTGTGGTGAGCGGTGCTGGTTTTTCAGTTTCGGTGTGAGCCTCTGATGAGCGGTGCTGGTTTTTCAGTTTCAGCATCAGCCTATGGTGAGCGGTGCTGGTTTTTCACTTTCGGCGCCAGCCTGTGGTGAGCGGTGCTGCTTTTTCAGTTCCAGTGTGGGCATATGGTGAGCGGTGCTGGTTTTTCAGTTTCGGTGGGTGCCTATGGTGAGCGATGCTGGTTTTTCAGTTTGGACATCAGCCTATGGTGAGCGGTGCTGGTTTTTCAGTTTGGACATCAGCCTACGGTGAGCGGTGCTGGTTTTTCAGTTTCGGTGTGAGCCTATGGTGAGAGGTGCCGGTTTCTCAGTTTCTTTGTGAGCCTATGGTGAGCGGTTCTGTTTTTCCAGTTTCAGCATCAGCCTATGGTGAGTGTTGCTGGTTTTTCAGTTTTGGCATTAGCCTACGGTGAGTGGTGCTTTTCTTCATTTTCGGCATCAGCCTATGGTGAGCGGTGCTGGTTTTTCAGTTTCGGCATCAGTCTATGGTGAGCGGAGCTGGTTTTCCAGTTACGGCGTGAGCCTATGGTGAGCAGTGCTGGTTGTTCACTTATGGCATCAGCCTATGGTGAGCGGTGCTGGATTTTTAGTTTCGGTGTGAGCCTATGGTGAGCAGTGCTGGTTATTCAGTTTCGGTGTGAGCCTATGGTGAGCGGTGTTGGTTATTCAGTTTCGGTGTTAGCCTAGGTTAGCAGTGCTTGTTATTCAATTTTGGTGTGAGGCTATGGTGTGCGGTTCTGGTTTTTCAGTTTCGGCGTGAGCCTATGGTGACTGGTGCTGGTTTTTCAGTTTCGGTGAGTGCCTATGGTGAGCGGTGCTGGTTTTTCAGTTTCGTTGTGAGCCTATGTTGATCGGTGCTGGTTTTTCAGTTTCGGTGAGAGCCGATGTTGAGCGGTGCTGGATTTTCAGTTTTGGTGGGAGCCTATGGTGAGCTGTGCTGGTTTTTCAGTTTTGGTGGGTGCTTATGGTGAACGATGCTGGTTTTTCAGTTTGGGCATCAGCCTATGGTGAGCGGTGCTGGTTTTTCAGTTTCGGTGTCAGCCTATGGTGAGGGGTGCCGGTTTCTCAGTTTCGTTGTGAGCCTATGTTGAGCGGTGCTGTTTTTCAGTTTTGGTGTGAGCCTATGGTGAGAGGTGCCGGTTTCTCAGTTTCGTTGTGAGCCTATGGTGAGCGGTGCTGTTTTTCCAGTTTCGGCATCAGCCTATGGTGAGTGTTGCTGGTTTTTCAGTTTTGGCATTAGCCTACGGTGAGTGGTGCTTTTCTTCATTTTCGGCATCAGCCTATGGTGAGCGGTGCTGGTTTTTCAGTTTCGGCATCAGTCTATGGTGAGCGGAGCTGGTTTTCCAGTTATGGCGTGAGCCTATGGTGAGCAGTGCTGGTTGTTCACTTATGGCATCAGCCTATGGTGAGCGGTGCTGGTTTTTTAGTTTCGGTGTGAGCCTATGGTGAGCAGTGCTGGTTATTCAGTTTCAGTGTGAGCCTATGGTGAGCGGTGTTGGTTATTCAGTTTCGGTGTTAGCCTAGGTTAGCAGTGCTTGTTATTCAATTTTGGTGTGAGGCTATGGTGTGCGGTTCTGGTTTTTCAGTTTCGGCGTGAGCCTATGGTGAGCGGTGCTGGTTTTTCAGTTTCGGTGAGAGCCTATGGTGAGCGGTGCTGGTTTTTCAGTTTCAGTGTGAGCCTCTGGTGATCGGTGCTGGTTTTTCAGTTTTGGTGAGAGCCGATGTTGAGCGGTGCTGGATTTTCAGTTTTGGTGGGAGCCTATGGTGAGCTGTGCTGGTTTTTCAGTTTTGGTGGGTGCTTATGGTGAACGATGCTGGTTTTTCAGTTTGGGCATCAGCCTATGGTGAGCGGTGCTGGTTTTTCAGTTTCGGTGTCAGCCTATGGTGAGGGGTGCCGGTTTCTCAGTTTCGTTGTGAGCCTATGTTGAGCGGTGCTGTTTTTCAGTTTTGGTGTGAGCCTATGGTGTGAGGTGCTGGTTTCTCAGTTTCGTTGTGAGCCTATGGTGAGCGGTGCTGTTTTTCCAGTTTCGGCATTAGCCTATGGTGAGCGTTGCTGGTTTTTCAGTTTTGGCATCAGCCTATGGTGAGTGGTGCTTTTCTTCATTTTCGGCATCAGCCTATGGTGAGCGGTGCTGGTTTTTCAGTTTCGGCATCAGTCTATGGTGAGCGGAGCTGGTTTTCCAGTTACGGCGTGAGCCTATGGTGAGCAGTGCTGGTTGTTCACTTATGGCATCAGCCTATGGTGAGCGGTGCTGGTTTTTCAGTTTTGGTGTGAGCCTATGGTGAGCGGTGCTGGTTTTTCCGTTTCAGCGCGAACCTTCATTGAGCGGTGCTGGTTTTTCAGTTTTGGCATCTTCCTATGGTGAGCGGTGCTGGTTTTTCAGTTTCAGTGTGAGCCTATGGTGAGCGGAGCTGGTTTTACAGTTTCGGTGTGAGCCTATGGTGAGCAGAGCTGGTTTTTCAGCTTCGGTGTGAGCCTATGGTGAGCGCTGCCGGTTTTTCAGTTTCGGCATCAGCCTATGGCGAGCGGTGCTGGTTTTTCAGTTTCAGTGTGAGCCTATGGTGAACCGTGCTGGTTTTTCAGTTTGGGCACCAGCCTGTGGTGAGCGGTGCTGGTTTTTCAGTTTCGGTGTGAGCCTATGATGTGCGGTGCTGGTTTTTCAGTTTCAGCATCAGCCTATGGTGAGCGGTGCTGGTTTTTCACTTTCAGCGCCAGCCTGTGGTGAGCGGTGCTGCTTTTTCAGTTCCGGTGTGGGCATATGGTGAGCGGTGCTGGTTTTTCAGTTTCGGTGGGTGCCTATGGTGAGCGATGCTGGTTTTTCAGTTTGGACATCAGCCTATGGTGAGCGGTGCTGGTTTTTCAGTTTCGGTGGGTGCCTATGCTGAGCGATGCTGGTTTTTCAGTTTGGACATCAGCCTATGGTGAGCGGTGCTGGTTTTTCAGTTTCAGTGTGAGCCTATGGTGAGAGGTGCCGGTTTCTCAGTTTCTTTGTGAGCCTATGGTGAGCGGTTCTGTTTTTCCAGTTTCGGCATCAGCCTATGGTGAGTGTTGCTGGTTTTTCAGTTTTGGCATTAACCTACGGTGAGTGGTGCTTTTCTTCATTTTCGGCATCAGCCTATGGTGAGCGGTGCTGGTTTTTCAGTTTCGGCATCAGTCTATGGTGAGCGGAGCTGGTTTTCCAGTTACGGCGTGAGCCTATGGTGAGCAGTGCTGGTTGTTCACTTATGGCATCAGCCTATGGTGAGCGGTGCTGGTTTTTCAGTTTCGGTGTGAGCCTATGGTGAGCAGTGCTGGTTATTCAGTTTCGGTGTGAGCCTATGGTGAGCGGTGTTGGTTATTCAGTTTCGGTGTTAGCCTAGGTTAGCAGTGCTTGTTATTCAATTTTGGTGTGAGGCTATGGTGTGCGGTTCTGGTTTTTCAATTTCGGCGTGAGCCTATGGTGAGCTCTCCTGGTTTTTCAATTTCGGCGTGAGCCTATGGTGAGCGGTGCTGGTTTTTCAGTTTCGGCATCAGCCTATGGCGAGCGGTGCTGGTTTTTCAGTTTCGGTGTGAGCCTATGGTAAACGGTGCTGGTTTTTCAGTTTGGCCACCGGCCTGTGGTGAGCGGTGCTGGTTTTTCAGGTTCGGCGCCAGCCTGTGGTGAGCGGTGCTGGTTTTTCAGTTTCGGTGGGAGCCTTTGGTGAGCGATGCTGGTTTTTCTGTTTGGGCATCAGCCTATGGTGAGTGGTGATGGCTTTTCACTTATGGCATCAGCCTGTGGTGAGCGGTGCTGGTTTTTCAGGTTCGGCGCCAGCCTGTGGTGAGCGGTGCTGGTTTTTCAGTTTTGGTGTGAGCCTATGGTGAGCAGTGCTGGTTTTTCAGTTTTGGTGTGAGCCTATGGTGAGCGGTGCTGGTTTTTCAGTTTCAGCGCGAACCTTCATTGAGCGGTGCTGGTTTCTCAGTTTCGGTATCAGCCTATGGTGAGAAGTGATGGTTTTTCAATTTGGGCCTCAGCCTATGGTGAGCGGTGCTGGTTTTTCAGTTTCGGTGTGAGCCTATGGTGAACCGTGCTGGTTTTTCAGTTTGGGCATCAGCCTGTGGTGAGCGGTGCTGGTTTTTCAGTTTCAGTGTGAGCCTATGATGAGCGGTGCTGGTTTTTCAGTTTCAGTGTGAGCCTATGGTGAGCGGAGCTGGTTGTTCAGTTTCGGTGTGAGCCTATGGTGAGCAGATCTGGTTTTTCAGCTTCGGTGTGAGCCTATGGTGAGCGCTGCCGGTTTTTCAGTTTCGGCATCAGCCTATGGCGAGCGGTGCTGGTTTTTCAGTTTCAGTGTGAGCCTATGGTGAACCGTGCTGGTTTTTCAGTTTGGGCACCAGCCTGTGGTGAGCGGTGCTGGTTTTTCAGTTTCGGTGTGAGCCTCTGATGAGCGGTGCTGGTTTTTCAGTTTCAGCATCAGCCTATGGTGAGCGGTGCTGGTTTTTCACTTTCGGCGCCAGCCTGTGGTGAGCGGTGCTGCTTTTTCAGTTCCAGTGTGGGCATATGGTGAGCGGTGCTGGTTTTTCAGTTTCGGTGGGTGCCTATGGTGAGCGATGCTGGTTTTTCAGTTTGGACATCAGCCTATGGTGAGCGGTGCTGGTTTTTCAGTTTCGGTGGGTGCCTATGCTGAGCGATGCTGGTTTTTCAGTTTGGACATCAGCCTACGGTGAGCGGTGCTGGTTTTTCAGTTTCGGTGTGAGCCTATGGTGAGAGGTGCCGGTTTCTCAGTTTCTTTGTGAGCCTATGGTGAGCGGTTCTGTTTTTCCAGTTTCAGCATCAGCCTATGGTGAGTGTTGCTGGTTTTTCAGTTTTGGCATTAGCCTACGGTGAGTGGTGCTTTTCTTCATTTTCGGCATCAGCCTATGGTGAGCGGTGCTGGTTTTTCAGTTTCGGCATCAGTCTATGGTGAGCGGAGCTGGTTTTCCAGTTACGGCGTGAGCCTATGGTGAGCAGTGCTGGTTGTTCACTTATGGCATCAGCCTATGGTGAGCGGTGCTGGATTTTTAGTTTTGGTGTGAGCCTATGGTGAGCAGTGCTGGTTATTCAGTTTCGGTGTGAGCCTATGGTGAGCGGTGTTGGTTATTCAGTTTCGGTGTTAGCCTAGGTTAGCAGTGCTTGTTATTCAATTTTGGTGTGAGGCTATGGTGTGCGGTTCTGGTTTTTCAGTTTCGGCGTGAGCCTATGGTGACTGGTGCTGGTTTTTCAGTTTCGGTGAGAGCCTATGGTGAGCGGTGCTGGTTTTTCAGTTTCGTTGTGAGCCTATGTTGATCGGTGCTGGTTTTTCAGTTTCGGTGAGAGCCGATGTTGAGCGGTGCTGGATTTTCAGTTTTGGTGGGAGCCTATGGTGAGCTGTGCTGGTTTTTCAGTTTTGGTGGGTGCTTATGGTGAACGATGCTGGTTTTTCAGTTTGGGCATCAGCCTATGGTGAGCGGTGCTGGTTTTTCAGTTTCGGTGTCAGCCTATGGTGAGGGGTGCCGGTTTCTCAGTTTCGTTGTGAGCCTATGTTGAGCGGTGCTGTTTTTCAGTTTTGGTGTGAGCCTATGGTGAGCGGTGCTGTTTTTCCAGTTTCGGCATCAGCCTATGGTGAGTGTTGCTGGTTTTTCAGTTTTGGCATTAGCCTACGGTGAGTGGTGCTTTTCTTCATTTTCGGCATCAGCCTATGGTGAGCGGTGCTGGTTTTTCAGTTTCGGCATCAGTCTATGGTGAGCGGAGCTGGTTTTCCAGTTATGGCGTGAGCCTATGGTGAGCAGTGCTGGTTGTTCACTTATGGCATCAGCCTATGGTGAGCGGTGCTGGTTTTTTAGTTTCGGTGTGAGCCTATGGTGAGCAGTGCTGGTTATTCAGTTTCAGTGTGAGCCTATGGTGAGCGGTGTTGGTTATTCAGTTTCGGTGTTAGCCTAGGTTAGCAGTGCTTGTTATTCAATTTTGGTGTGAGGCTATGGTGTGCGGTTCTGGTTTTTCAGTTTCGGCGTGAGCCTATGGTGAGCGGTGCTGGTTTTTCAGTTTCGGTGAGAGCCTATGGTGAGCGGTGCTGGTTTTTCAGTTTCAGTGTGAGCCTCTGGTGATCGGTGCTGGTTTTTCAGTTTCGGTGTGAGCCTATGGTAAACGGTGCTGGTTTTTCAGTTTGGCCACCGGCCTGTGGTGAGCGGTGCTGGTTTTTCAGGTTCGGCGCCAGCCTGTGGTGAGCGGTGCTGGTTTTTCAGTTTCGGTGGGAGCCTTTGGTGAGCGATGCTGGTTTTTCTGTTTGGGCATCAGCCTATGGTGAGTGGTGATGGCTTTTCACTTATGGCATCAGCCTGTGGTGAGCGGTGCTGGTTTTTCAGGTTCGGCGCCAGCCTGTGGTGAGCGGTGCTGGTTTTTCAGTTTTGGTGTGAGCCTATGGTGAGCAGTGCTGGTTTTTCAGTTTTGGTGTGAGCCTATGGTGAGCGGTGCTGGTTTTTCAGTTTCAGCGCAAACCTTCATTGAGCGGTGCTGGTTTCTCAGTTTCGGTATCAGCCTATGGTGAGTAGTGATGGTTTTTCAATTTGGGCCTCAGCCTATGGTGAGCGGTGCTGGTTTTTCAGTTTTGGTGTGAGCCTATGGTGAACCGTGCTGGTTTTTCAGTTTGGGCACCAGCCTGTGGTGAGCGGTGCTGGTTTTACAGTTTCGGTGTGAGCCTATGATGTGCTGTGCAGGTTTTTCAGTTTCAACATCAGCCTATGGTGAGCGGTGCTGGTTTTTCAGTTTCAGTGTGAGCCTATGGTGAGCGGAGCTGGTTGTTCAGTTTCGGTGTGAGCCTATGGTGAGCAGATCTGGTTTTTCAGCTTCGGTGTGAGCCTATGGTGAGCGCTGCCGGTTTTTCAGTTTCGGCATCAGCCTATGGCGAGCGGTGCTGGTTTTTCAGTTTCAGTGTGAGCCTATGGTGAACCGTGCTGGTTTTTCAGTTTGGGCACCAGCCTGTGGTGAGCGGTGCTGGTTTTTCAGTTTCGGTGTGAGCCTCTGATGAGCGGTGCTGGTTTTTCAGTTTCAGCATCAGCCTATGGTGAGCGGTGCTGGTTTTTCACTTTCGGCGCCAGCCTGTGGTGAGCGGTGCTGCTTTTTCAGTTCCAGTGTGGGCATATGGTGAGCGGTGCTGGTTTTTCAGTTTCGGTGGGTGCCTATGGTGAGCGATGCTGGTTTTTCAGTTTGGACATCAGCCTATGGTGAGCGGTGCTGGTTTTTCAGTTTCGGTGGGTGCCTATGCTGAGCGATGCTGGTTTTTCAGTTTGGACATCAGCCTACGGTGAGCGGTGCTGGTTTTTCAGTTTCGGTGTGAGCCTATGGTGAGAGGTGCCGGTTTCTCAGTTTCTTTGTGAGCCTATGGTGAGCGGTTCTGTTTTTCCAGTTTCAGCATCAGCCTATGGTGAGTGTTGCTGGTTTTTCAGTTTTGGCATTAGCCTACGGTGAGTGGTGCTTTTCTTCATTTTCGGCATCAGCCTATGGTGAGCGGTGCTGGTTTTTCAGTTTCGGCATCAGTCTATGGTGAGCGGAGCTGGTTTTCCAGTTACGGCGTGAGCCTATGGTGAGCAGTGCTGGTTGTTCACTTATGGCATCAGCCTATGGTGAGCGGTGCTGGATTTTTAGTTTCGGTGTGAGCCTATGGTGAGCAGTGCTGGTTATTCAGTTTCGGTGTGAGCCTATGGTGAGCGGTGTTGGTTATTCAGTTTCGGTGTTAGCCTAGGTTAGCAGTGCTTGTTATTCAATTTTGGTGTGAGGCTATGGTGTGCGGTTCTGGTTTTTCAGTTTCGGCGTGAGCCTATGGTGACTGGTGCTGGTTTTTCAGTTTCGGTGAGAGCCTATGGTGAGCGGTGCTGGTTTTTCAGTTTCGTTGTGAGCCTATGTTGATCGGTGCTGGTTTTTCAGTTTCGGTGAGAGCCGATGTTGAGCGGTGCTGGATTTTCAGTTTTGGTGGGAGCCTATGGTGAGCTGTGCTGGTTTTTCAGTTTTGGTGGGTGCTTATGGTGAACGATGCTGGTTTTTCAGTTTGGGCATCAGCCTATGGTGAGCGGTGCTGGTTTTTCAGTTTCGGTGTCAGCCTATGGTGAGGGGTGCCGGTTTCTCAGTTTCGTTGTGAGCCTATGTTGAGCGGTGCTGTTTTTCAGTTTTGGTGTGAGCCTATGGTGAGAGGTGCCGGTTTCTCAGTTTCGTTGTGAGCCTATGGTGAGCGGTGCTGTTTTTTCCAGTTTCGGCATCAGCCTATGGTGAGTGTTGCTGGTTTTTCAGTTTTGGCATTAGCCTACGGTGAGTGGTGCTTTTCTTCATTTTCGGCATCAGCCTATGGTGAGCGGTGCTGGTTTTTCAGTTTCGGCATCAGTCTATGGTGAGCGGAGCTGGTTTTCCAGTTATGGCGTGAGCCTATGGTGAGCAGTGCTGGTTGTTCACTTATGGCATCAGCCTATGGTGAGCGGTGCTGGTTTTTTAGTTTCGGTGTGAGCCTATGGTGAGCAGTGCTGGTTATTCAGTTTCAGTGTGAGCCTATGGTGAGCGGTGTTGGTTATTCAGTTTCGGTGTTAGCCTAGGTTAGCAGTGCTTGTTATTCAATTTTGGTGTGAGGCTATGGTGTGCGGTTCTGGTTTTTCAGTTTCGGCGTGAGCCTATGGTGAGCGGTGCTGGTTTTTCAGTTTCGGTGAGAGCCTATGGTGAGCGGTGCTGGTTTTTCAGTTTCAGTGTGAGCCTCTGGTGATCGGTGCTGGTTTTTCAGTTTTGGTGAGAGCCGATGTTGAGCGGTGCTGGATTTTCAGTTTTGGTGGGAGCCTATGGTGAGCTGTGCTGGTTTTTCAGTTTTGGTGGGTGCTTATGGTGAACGATGCTGGTTTTTCAGTTTGGGCATCAGCCTATGGTGAGCGGTGCTGGTTTTTCAGTTTCGGTGTCAGCCTATGGTGAGGGGTGCCGGTTTCTCAGTTTCGTTGTGAGCCTATGTTGAGCGGTGCTGTTTTTCAGTTTTGGTGTGAGCCTATGGTGTGAGGTGCTGGTTTCTCAGTTTCGTTGTGAGCCTATGGTGAGCGGTGCTGTTTTTCCAGTTTCGGCATCAGCCTATGGTGAGCGTTGCTGGTTTTTCAGTTTTGGCATTAGCCTATGGTGAGTGGTGCTTTTCTTCATTTTCGGCATCAGCCTATGGTGAGCGGTGCTGGTTTTTCAGTTTCGGCATCAGTCTATGGTGAGCGGAGCTGGTTTTCCAGTTACGGCGTGAGCCTATGGTGAGCAGTGCTGGTTGTTCACTTATGGCATCAGCCAATGGTGAGCGGTGCTGGTTTTTCAGTTTTGGTGTGAGCCTATGGTGAGCGGTGCTGGTTTTTCCGTTTCAGCGCGAACCTTCATTGAGCGGTGCTGGTTTTTCAGTTTTGACATCAGCCTATGGTGAGCGGTGCTGGTTTTTCAGTTTCAGTGTGAGCCTATGGTGAGCGGAGCTGGTTTTTCAGTTTCGGTGTGAGCCTATGGTGAGCAGAGCTGGTTTTTCAGCTTCGGTGTGAGCCTATGGTGAGCGCTGCCTGTTTTTCAGTTTCGGCATCAGCCTATGGCGAGCGGTGCTGGTTTTTCAGTTTCAGTGTGAGCCTATGGTGAACCGTGCCGGTTTTTCAGTTTGGGCACCAGCCTGTGGTGAGCTGTGCTGGTTTTTCAGTTTCGGTGTGAGCCTATGATGAGCGGTGCTGGTTTTTCAGTTTCAGCATCAGCCTATGGTGAGCGGTGCTGGTTTTTCACTTTCGGCGCCAGCCTGTGGTGAGCGGTGCTGCTTTTTCAGTTCCGGTGTGGGCATATGGTGAGCGGTGCTGGTTTTTCAGTTTTGGTGGGTGCCTATGGTGAGCGATGCTGGTTTTTCAGTTTGGACATCAGCCTATGGTGAGCGGTGCTGGTTTTTCAGTTTCGGCATCAGCCTATGTTGAGCGGTGCTCGTTTTTCAGTTTGGGCACCAGCCTATGGTGAGCGGTGCTGGTTTTTCTGTTTCGGTGTGAGCCTATTGTGAGCGGTGCTGGTTTTTCCATTTCGGCATCAGTCTATGGTGAGCGGTGCTGGTTTTTCAGTTTCGGCGTGAGACTATGGTGTGTGGTGCTGGTTTTTCAGTTTCAGTGTGAGCCTTTGTTGAGCGGTGCTGGTTTTTCAGTTTCGGTGTGAGCCTATGGTGAGCGGTGCTGGTTTTTCAGTTTGGGCATCAGCCTATGGTGAGCGGTGCTGGTTTTTCAGTTTCTCCATCTGCGTATGGTGAGAGGTGCTGGTTTTTCAGTTTGGGCATCAGACTATTGTGAGAGTTGCTGGTTTTTCAGTTTTGGCAGCAGCCTATGGTGAGCGGTGCTGGTTTCTCAGTTTCGTTGTGAGCCTATGGCGAGCGGAGCTGATTTTCCAGTTACGGTGTGAGCCTATGATGAGCGGTGCTGGTTTTTCAGTTTCGGTGAGAGCCTATGGTGAGCGGTGCTGGTTTTTCAGTTTCGCTGGGAGCCTATGGTGAGCTGTGCTGGTTTTTCAGTTTCGGTGGGTGCCTATGGTGAGCGATGCTGGTTTTTCAGTTTGGGCATCAGCGTATGGTGAGCGGTGCTGGTTTTTCAGTTTCGGGGTGAGCCTATGGTGAGCGGACCTGGTTTCTCAGCTTCGGTGTGAGCCTATGGTGAGCAGTGCCGGTTTTTCAGTTTCGGCATCAGCCTATGGCGAGCGGTGCTGGTTTTTCAGTTTTGGTGGGAGCCTATGGTGAGCTGTGCTGGTTTTTCAGTTTTGGTGGGTGCTTATGGTGAGCTGTGCTGGTTTTTCAGTTTTGGTGGGTGCTTATGGTGAACGATGCTGGTTTTTCAGTTTGGGCATCAGCCTATGGTGAGCGGTGCTGGTTTTTCAGTTTCGGTGTCAGCCTAGGGTGAGGGGTGCCGGTTTCTCAGTTTCGTTGTGAGCCTATGTTGAGCGGTGCTGTTTTTCAGTTTTGGTGTGAGCCTATGGTGAGAGGTGCCGGTTTCTCAGTTTCGTTGTGAGCCTATGGTGAGCGGTGCTGTTTTTCCAGTTTCGGCATCAGCCTATGGTGAGTGTTGCTGGTTTTTCAGTTTTGGCATTAGCCTACGGTGAGTGGTGCTTTTCTTCATTTTCGGCATCAGCCTATGGTGAGCGGTGCTGGTTTTTCAGTTTCGGCATCAGTCTATGGTGAGCGGAGCTGGTTTTCCAGTTATGGCGTGAGCCTATGGTGAGCAGTGCTGGTTGTTCACTTATGGCATCAGCCTATGGTGAGCGGTGCTGGTTTTTTAGTTTCGGTGTGAGCCTATGGTGAGCAGTGCTGGTTATTCAGTTTCAGTGTGAGCCTATGGTGAGCAGTGTTGGTTATTCAGTTTCGGTGTTAGCCTAGGTTAGCAGTGCTTGTTATTCAATTTTGGTGTGAGGCTATGGTGTGCGGTTCTGGTTTTTCAGTTTCGGCGTGAGCCTATGGTGAGCGGTGCTGGTTTTCCAGTTTGGGCATCAGCCTATGGTGAGCGATGCTGGTTTTTCAGTTTCGGCATCAGCCTATGGCGAGCGGTGCTGGTTTTTCAGTTTCGGTGTGAGCCTATGGTAAACGGTGCTGGTTTTTCAGTTTGGCCACCGGCTTGTGGTGAGCGGTGCTGGTTTTTCAGGTTCGGCGCCAGCCTGTGGTGAGCGGTGCTGGTTTTTCAGTTTCGGTGGGAGCCTTTGGTGAGCGATGCTGGTTTTTCTGTTTGGGCATCAGCCTATGGTGAGTGGTGATGGCTTTTCACTTATGGCATCAGCCTGTGGTGAGCGGTGCTGGTTTTTCAGGTTCGGCGCCAGCCTGTGGTGAGCGGTGCTGGTTTTTCAGTTTTGGTGTGAGCCTATGGTGAGCAGTGCTGGTTTTTCAGTTTTGGTGTGAGCCTATGGTGAGCGGTGCTGGTTTTTCAGTTTCAGCGCGAACCTTCATTGAGCGGTGCTGGTTTCTCAGTTTCGGTATCAGCCTATGGTGAGTAGTGATGGTTTTTCAATTTGGGCCTCAGCCTATGGTGAGCGGTGCTGGTTTTTCAGTTTCGGTGTGAGCCTATGGTGAACCGTGCTGGTTTTTCAGTTTGGGCATCAGCCTGTGGTGAGCGGTGCTGGTTTTTCAGTTTCAGTGTGAGCCTATGATGAGCGGTGCTGGTTTTTCAGTTTCAGTGTGAGCCTATGGTGAGCGGAGCTGGTTGTTCAGTTTCGGTGTGAGCCTATGGTGAGCAGATCTGGTTTTTCAGCTTCGGTGTGAGCCTATGGTGAGCGCTGCCGGTTTTTTCAGTTTCGGCATCAGCCTATGGCGAGCGGTGCTGGTTTTTCAGTTTCAGGGTGAGCCTATGGTGAACCGTGCTGGTTTTTCAGTTTGGGCACCAGCCTGTGGTGAGCGGTGCTGGTTTTTCAGTTTCGGTGTGAGCCTCTGATGAGCGGTGCTGGTTTTTCAGTTTCAGCATCAGCCTATGGTGAGCGGTGCTGGTTTTTCACTTTCGGCGCCAGCCTGTGGTGAGCGGTGCTGCTTTTTCAGTTCCAGTGTGAGCATATGGTGAGCGGTGCTGGTTTTTCAGTTTCGGTGGGTGCCTATGGTGAGCGATGCTGGTTTTTCAGTTTGGACATCAGCCTATGGTGAGCGGTGCTGGTTTTTCAGTTTCGGTGGGTGCCTATGCTGAGCGATGCTGGTTTTTCAGTTTGGACATCAGCCTACGGTGAGCGGTGCTGGTTTTTCAGTTTCGGTGTGAGCCTATGGTGAGAGGTGCCGGTTTCTCAGTTTCGTTGTGAGCCTATGGTGAGCGGTTCTGTTTTTCCAGTTTCAGCATCAGCCTATGGTGAGTGTTGCTGGTTTTTCAGTTTTGGCATTAGCCTACAGTGAGTGGTGCTTTTCTTCATTTTCGGCATCAGCCTATGGTGAGCGGTGCTGGTTTTTCAGTTTCGGCATCAGTCTATGGTGAGCGGAGCTGGTTTTCCAGTTACGGCGTGAGCCTATGGTGAGCAGTGCTGGTTGTTCACTTATGGCATCAGCCTATGGTGAGCGGTGCTGGATTTTTAGTTTCGGTGTGAGCCTATGGTGAGCAGTGCTGGTTATTCAGTTTCGGTGTGAGCCTATGGTGAGCGGTGTTGGTTATTCAGTTTCGGTGTTAGCCTAGGTTAGCAGTGCTTGTTATTCAATTTTGGTGTGAGGCTATGGTGTGCGGTTCTGGTTTTTCAGTTTCGGCGTGAGCCTATGGTGACTGGTGCTGGTTTTTCAGTTTCGGTGAGAGCCTATGGTGAGCGGTGCTGGTTTTTCAGTTTCGTTGTGAGCCTATGTTGATCGGTGCTGGTTTTTCAGTTTCGGTGAGAGCCGATGTTGAGCGGTGCTGGATTTTCAGTTTTGGTGGGAGCCTATGGTGAGCTGTGCTGGTTTTTCAGTTTTGGTGGGTGCTTATGGTGAGCTGTGCTGGTTTTTCAGTTTTGGTGGGTGCTTATGGTGAACGATGCTGGTTTTTCAGTTTGGGCATCAGCCTATGGTGAGCGGTGCTGGTTTTTCAGTTTCGGTGTCAGCCTAGGGTGAGGGGTGCCGGTTTCTCAGTTTCGTTGTGAGCCTATGTTGAGCGGTGCTGTTTTTCAGTTTTGGTGTGAGCCTATGGTGAGAGGTGCCGGTTTCTCAGTTTCGTTGTGAGCCTATGGTGAGCGGTGCTGTTTTTCCAGTTTCGGCATCAGCCTATGGTGAGTGTTGCTGGTTTTTCAGTTTTGGCATTAGCCTACGGTGAGTGGTGCTTTTCTTCATTTTCGGCATCAGCCTATGGTGAGCGGTGCTGGTTTTTCAGTTTCGGCATCAGTCTATGGTGAGCGGAGCTGGTTTTCCAGTTATGGCGTGAGCCTATGGTGAGCAGTGCTGGTTGTTCACTTATGGCATCAGCCTATGGTGAGCAGTGCTGGTTTTTTAGTTTCGGTGTGAGCCTATGGTGAGCAGTGCTGGTTATTCAGTTTCAGTGTGAGCCTATGGTGAGCGGTGTTGGTTATTCAGTTTCGGTGTTAGCCTAGGTTAGCAGTGCTTGTTATTCAATTTTGGTGTGAGGCTATGGTGTGCGGTTCTGGTTTTTCCGTTTCAGCGCGAACCTTCATTGAGCTGTGCTGGTTTTTCAGTTTTGACATCAGCCTATGGTGAGCGGTGCTGGTTTTTCAGTTTCAGTGTGAGCCTATGGTGAGCGGAGCTGGTTTTTCAGTTTCGGTGTGAGCCTATGGTGAGCAGAGCTGGTTTTTCAGCTTCGGTGTGAGCCTATGGTGAGCGCTGCCTGTTTTTCAGTTTCGGCATCAGCCTATGGCGAGCGGTGCTGGTTTTTCAGTTTCAGTGTGAGCCTATGGTGAACCGTGCCGGTTTTTCAGTTTGGGCACCAGCCTGTGGTGAGCTGTGCTGGTTTTTCAGTTTCGGTGTGATCCTATGATGAGCGGTGCTGGTTTTTCAGTTTCAGCATCAGCCTATGGTGAGCGGTGCTGGTTTTTCACTTTCGGCGCCAGCCTGTGGTGAGCGGTGCTGCTTTTTCAGTTCCGGTGTGGGCATATGGTGAGCGGTGCTGGTTTTTCAGTTTTGGTGGGTGCCTATGGTGAGCGATGCTGGTTTTTCAGTTTGGGCATCAGCCTATGGTGAGCGGTGCTGGTTTTTCAGTTTCGGCATCAGCCTATGTTGAGCGGTGCTCGTTTTTCAGTTTGGGCACCAGCCTATGGTGAGCGGTGCTGGTTTTTCTGTTTCGGTGTGAGCCTATTGTGAGCGGTGCTGGTTTTTCCCATTTCGGCATCAGTCTATGGTGAGCGGTGCTGGTTTTTCAGTTTCGGCGTGAGACTATGGTGTGTGGTGCTGGTTTTTTCAGTTTCAGTGTGAGCCTTTGTTGAGCGGTGCTGGTTTTTCAGTTTGGTGTGAGCCTATGGTGAGCGGTGCTGGTTTTTCAGTTTCGGTGTGAGCCTATGGTGAGCGGTGCTGGTTTTTCAGTTTGGGCATCAGCCTATGGTGAGCGGTGCTGGTTTTTCAGTTTCTCCATCTGCGTATGGTGAGGGGTGCTGGTTTTTCAGTTTGGGCATCAGACTATTGTGAGAGTTGCTGGTTTTTCAGTTTTGGCAGCAGCCTATGGTGAGCGGTGCCGGTTTCTCAGTTTCGTTGTGAGCCTATGGCGAGCGGAGCTGATTTTCCAGTTACGGTGTGAGCCTATGATGAGCGGTGCTGGTTTTTCAGTTTCGGTGAGAGCCTATGGTGAGCGGTGCTGGTTTTTCAGTTTCGCTGGGAGCCTATGGTGAGCTGTGCTGGTTTTTCAGTTTCGGTTGGTGCCTATGGTGAGCGATGCTGGTTTTTCTGTTTGGGCATCAGCGTATGGTGAGCGGTGCTGGTTTTTCAGTTTCGGGGTGAGCCTATGGTGAGCGGACCTGGTTTCTCAGCTTCGGTGTGAGCCTATGGTGAGCAGTGCCGGTTTTTCAGTTTCGGCATCAGCCTATGGCGAGCGGTGCTGGTTTTTCAGTTTCAGTGTGAGCCTATGGTCAATGGTGCTGGTTTTTCAGTATGGGCACCAGCCTGTGGTGAGCGGTGCTGGTTTTTCAGTTTCGGTGTGAGCCTATGGTGAGCGGTGCTGGTATTTCACTTTCGGCGCCAGCCTATGATGAGCATTGCTGGTTTTTCAGTTTCGGCGCCAGCCTGTGTTGAGCGGTTCTGGTTTTTCAGTTTCGGTGTGAGCCTATGGTGAGCGGTGCTGGTTTTTCAGTTTCGGTGGAAGCCTGTGGTGAGTTGTGTTGATTTTTCATTTTCGGTGGGTGCCTATGGTGAGCGATGCTGGTTTTTTAGTTTCGGCATCAGCCTATGTTGAGCGGTGCTCGTTTTTCAGTTTGGGCACCAGCCTATGGCGAGCGGTGCTGGTTTTTCAGTTTCAGTGTGAGCCTATGGTCAATGGTGCTGGTTTTTCAGTATGGGCACCAGCCTGTGGTGAGCGGTGCTGGTTTTTCAGTTTCGGTGTGAGCCTATGGTGAGCGGTGCTGGTATTTCACTTTCGGCGCCAGCCTATGATGAGCATTGCTGGTTTTTCAGTTTCGGCGCCAGCCTGTGTTGAGCGGTTCTGGTTTTTCAGTTTCGGTGTGAGCCTATGGTGAGCGGTGCTGGTTTTTCAGTTTCGGTGGGAGCCTGTGGTGAGTTGTGTTGATTTTTCATTTTCGGTGGGTGCCTATGGTGAGCGATGCTGGTTTTTTAGTTTCGGCATCAGCCTATGTTGAGCGGTGCTCGTTTTTCAGTTTGGGCACCAGCCTATGGTGAGCGGTGCTGGTTTTTCTGTTTCGGTGTGAGCCTATTGTGAGCGGTGCTGGTTTTTCCATTTCGGCATCAGTCTATGGTGAGCGGTGCTGGTTTTTCAGTTTCGGCGTGAGACTATGGTGTGTGGTGCTGGTTTTTCAGTTTCAGTGTGAGCCTTTGTTGAGCGGTGCTGGTTTTTCAGTTTGGTGTGAGCCTATGGTGAGCGGTGCTGGTTTTTCAGTTTGGGCATCAGCCTATGGTGAGCGGTGCTGGTTTTTCAGTTTCTCCATCTGCGTATGGTGAGAGGTGCTGGTTTTTCAGTTTGGGCATCAGACTATTGTGAGAGTTGCTGGTTTTTCAGTTTTGGCAGCAGCCTATGGTGAGCGGTGCTGGTTTCTCAGTTTCGTTGTGAGCCTATGGCGAGCGGAGCTGATTTTCCAGTTACGGTGTGAGCCTATGATGAGCGGTGCTGGTTTTTCAGTTTCGGTGAGAGCCTATGGTGAGCGGTGCTGGTTTTTCAGTTTCGCTGGGAGCCTATGGTGAGCTGTGCTGGTTTTTCAGTTTCGGTGGGTGCCTATGGTGAGCGATGCTGGTTTTTCAGTTTGGGCATCAGCCTATGGTGAGCGGTGCTGGTTTTTCAGTTTCGGGGTGAGCCTATGGTGAGCGGACCTGGTTTCTCAGCTTCGGTGTGAGCCTATGGTGAGCAGTGCCGGTTTTTCAGTTTCGGCATCAGCCTATGGCGAGCGGTGCTGGTTTTTCAGTTTCAGTGTGAGCCTATGGTCAATGGTGCTGGTTTTTCAGTATGGGCACCAGCCTGTGGTGAGCGGTGCTGGTTTTTCAGTTTCGGTGTGAGCCTATGGTGAGCGGTGCTGGTATTTCACTTTCGGCGCCAGCCTATGATGAGCATTGCTGGTTTTTCAGTTTCGGCGCCAGCCTGTGTTGAGCGGTTCTGGTTTTTCAGTTTCGGTGTGAGCCTATGGTGAGCGGTGCTGGTTTTTCAGTTTCGGTGGAAGCCTGTGGTGAGTTGTGTTGATTTTTCATTTTCGGTGGGTGCCTATGGTGAGCGATGCTGATTTTTAGTTTCGGCATCAGCCTATGTTGAGCGGTGCTCGTTTTTCAGTTTGGGCACCAGCCTATGGCGAGCGGTGCTGGTTTTTCAGTTTCAGTGTGAGCCTATGGTCAATGGTGCTGGTTTTTCAGTATGGGCACCAGCCTGTGGTGAGCGGTGCTGGTTTTTCAGTTTCGGTGTGAGCCTATGGTGAGCGGTGCTGGTATTTCACTTTCGGCGCCAGCCTATGATGAGCATTGCTGGTTTTTCAGTTTCGGCGCCAGCCTGTGTTGAGCGGTTCTGGTTTTTCAGTTTCGGTGTGAGCCTATGGTGAGCGGTGCTGGTTTTTCAGTTTCGGTGGGAGCCTGTGGTGAGTTGTGTTGATTTTTCATTTTCGGTGGGTGCCTATGGTGAGCGATGCTGGTTTTTTAGTTTCGGCATCAGCCTATGTTGAGCGGTGCTCGTTTTTCAGTTTGGGCACCAGCCTATGGTGAGCGGTGCTGGTTTTTCTGTTTCGGTGTGAGCCTATTGTGAGCGGTGCTGGTTTTTCCATTTCGGCATCAGTCTATGGTGAGCGGTGCTGGTTTTTCAGTTTCGGCGTGAGACTATGGTGTGTGGTGCTGGTTTTTCAGTTTCAGTGTGAGCCTTTGTTGAGCGGTGCTGGTTTTTCAGTTTGGTGTGAGCCTATGGTGAGCGGTGCTGGTTTTTCAGTTTCGGTGTGAGCCTATGGTGAGCGGTGCTGGTTTTTCAGTTTGGGCATCAGCCTATGGTGAGCGGTGCTGGTTTTTCAGTTTCTCCATCTGCGTATGGTGAGAGGTGCTGGTTTTTCAGTTTGGGCATCAGACTATTGTGAGAGTTGCTGGTTTTTCAGTTTTGGCAGCAGCCTATGGTGAGCGGTGCTGGTTTCTCAGTTTCGTTGTGAGCCTATGGCAAGCGGAGCTGATTTTCCAGTTACGGTGTGAGCCTATGATGAGCGGTGCTGGTTTTTCAGTTTCGGTGAGAGCCTATGGTGAGCGGTGCTGGTTTTTCAGTTTCGCTGGGAGCCTATGGTGAGCTGTGCTGGTTTTTCAGTTTCGGTGGGTGCCTATGGTGAGCGATGCTGGTTTTTCAGTTTGGGCATCAGCCTATGGTGAGCGGTGCTGGTTTTTCAGTTTCGGGGTGAGCCTATGGTGAGCGGACCTGGTTTCTCAGCTTCGGTGTGAGCCTATGGTGAGCAGTGCCGGTTTTTTCAGTTTCGGCATCAGCCTATGGCGAGCGGTGCTGGTTTTTCAGTTTCAGTGTGAGCCTATGGTCAATGGTGCTGGTTTTTTCAGTATGGGCACCAGCCTGTGGTGAGCGGTGCTGGTTTTTCAGTTTCGGTGTGAGCCTATGGTGAGCGGTGCTGGTATTTCACTTTCGGCGCCAGCCTATGATGAGCATTGCTGGTTTTTCAGTTTCGGCGCCAGCCTGTGTTGAGCGGTTCTGGTTTTTCAGTTTCGGTGTGAGCCTATGGTGAGCGGTGCTGGTTTTTCAGTTTCGGTGGAAGCCTGTGGTGAGTTGTGTTGATTTTTCATTTTCGGTGGGTGCCTATGGTGAGCGATGCTGGTTTTTTAGTTTCGGCATCAGCCTATGTTGAGCGGTGCTCGTTTTTCAGTTTGGGCACCAGCCTATGGCGAGCGGTGCTGGTTTTTCAGTTTCAGTGTGAGCCTATGGTCAATGGTGCTGGTTTTTCAGTATGGGCACCAGCCTGTGGTGAGCGGTGCTGGTTTTTCAGTTTCGGTGTGAGCCTATGGTGAGCGGTGCTGGTATTTCACTTTCGGCGCCAGCCTATGATGAGCATTGCTGGTTTTTCAGTTTCGGCGCCAGCCTGTGTTGAGCGGTTCTGGTTTTTCAGTTTCGGTGTGAGCCTATGGTGAGCGGTGCTGGTTTTTCAGTTTCGGTGGGAGCCTGTGGTGAGTTGTGTTGATTTTTCATTTTCGGTGGGTGCCTATGGTGAGCGATGCTGGTTTTTTAGTTTCGGCATCAGCCTATGTTGAGCGGTGCTCGTTTTTCAGTTTGGGCACCAGCCTATGGTGAGCGGTGCTGGTTTTTCTGTTTCGGTGTGAGCCTATTGTGAGCGGTGCTGGTTTTTCCATTTCGGCATCAGTCTATGGTGAGCGGTGCTGGTTTTTCAGTTTCGGCGTGAGACTATGGTGTGTGGTGCTGGTTTTTCAGTTTCAGTGTGAGCCTTTGTTGAGCGGTGCTGGTTTTTCAGTTTGGTGTGAGCTTATGGTGAGCGGTGCTGGTTTTTCAGTTTCGGTGTGAGCCTATGGTGAGCGGTGCTGGTTTTTCAGTTTGGGCATCAGCCTATGGTGAGCGGTGCTGGTTTTTCAGTTTCTCCATCTGCGTATGGTGAGAGGTGCTGGTTTTTCAGTTTGGGCATCAGACTATTGTGAGAGTTGCTGGTTTTTCAGTTTTGGCAGCAGCCTATGGTGAGCGGTGCTGGTTTCTCAGTTTCGTTGTGAGCCTATGGCGAGCGGAGCTGATTTTCCAGTTACGGTGTGAGCCTATGATGAGCGGTGCTGGTTTTTCAGTTTCGGTGAGAGCCTATGGTGAGCGGTGCTGGTTTTTCAGTTTCGCTGGGAGCCTATGGTGAGCTGTGCTGGTTTTTCAGTTTCGGTGGGTGCCAATGGTGAGCGATGCTGGTTTTTCAGTTTGGGCATCAGCGTATGGTGAGCGGTGCTGGTTTTTCAGTTTCGGGGTGAGCCTATGGTCAGCGGACCTGGTTTCTCAGCTTCGGTGTGAGCCTATGGTGAGCAGTGCCGGTTTTTCAGTTTCGGCATCAGCCTATGGCGAGCGGTGCTGGTTTTTCAGTTTCAGTGTGAGCCTATGGTCAATGGTGCTGGTTTTTCAGTATGGGCACCAGCCTGTGGTGAGCGGTGCTGGTTTTTCAGTTTCGGTGTGAGCCTATGGTGAGCGGTGCTGGTATTTCACTTTCGGCGCCAGCCTATGATGAGCATTGCTGGTTTTTCAGTTTCGGCGCCAGCCTGTGTTGAGCGGTTCTGGTTTTTCAGTTTCGGTGTGAGCCTATGGTGAGCGGTGCTGGTTTTTCAGTTTCGGTGGGAGCCTGTGGTGAGTTGTGTTGATTTTTCATTTTCGGTGGGTGCCTATGGTGAGCGATGCTGGTTTTTTAGTTTCGGCATCAGCCTATGTTGAGCGGTGCTCGTTTTTCAGTTTGGGCACCAGCCTATGGTGAGCGGTGCTGGTTTTTCTGTTTCGGTGTGAGCCTATTGTGAGCGGTGCTGGTTTTTCCATTTCGGCATCAGTCTATGGTGAGCGGTGCTGGTTTTTCAGTTTCGGCGTGAGACTATGGTGTGTGGTGCTGGTTTTTCAGTTTCAGTGTGAGCCTTTGTTGAGCGGTGCTGGTTTTTCAGTTTGGTGTGAGCCTATGGTGAGCGGTGCTGGTTTTTCAGTTTCGGTGTGAGCCTATGGTGAGCGGTGCTGGTTTTTCAGTTTGGGCATCAGCCTATGGTGAGCGGTGCTGGTTTTTCAGTTTCTCCATCTGCGTATGGTGAGGGGTGCTGGTTTTTCAGTTTGGGCATCAGACTATTGTGAGAGTTGCTGGTTTTTCAGTTTTGGCAGCAGCCTATGGTGAGCGGTGCTGGTTTCTCAGTTTCGTTGTGAGCCTATGGCAAGCGGAGCTGATTTTCCAGTTACGGTGTGAGCCTATGATGAGCGGTGCTGGTTTTTCAGTTTCGGTGAGAGCCTATGGTGAGCGGTGCTGGTTTTTCAGTTTCGCTGGGAGCCTATGGTGAGCTGTGCTGGTTTTTCAGTTTCGGTGGGTGCCTATGGTGAGCGATGCTGGTTTTTCAGTTTGGGCATCAGCCTATGGTGAGCGGTGCTGGTTTTTCAGTTTCGGGGTGAGCCTATGGTGAGCGGACCTGGTTTCTCAGCTTCGGTGTGAGCCTATGGTGAGCAGTGCCGGTTTTTCAGTTTCGGCATCAGCCTATGGCGAGCGGTGCTGGTTTTTCAGTTTCAGTGTGAGCCTATGGTCAATGGTGCTGGTTTTTCAGTATGGGCACCAGCCTGTGGTGAGCGGTGCTGGTTTTTCAGTTTCAGTGTGAGCCTATGGTGAGCGGTGCTGGTATTTCACTTTCGGCGCCAGCCTATGATGAGCATTGCTGGTTTTTCAGTTTCGGCGCCAGCCTGTGTTGAGCGGTTCTGGTTTTTCAGTTTCGGTGTGAGCCTATGGTGAGCGGTGCTGGTTTTTCAGTTTCGGTGGAAGCCTGTGGTGAGTTGTGTTGATTTTTCATTTTCGGTGGGTGCCTATGGTGAGCGATGCTGGTTTTTTAGTTTCGGCATCAGCCTATGTTGAGCGGTGCTCGTTTTTCAGTTTGGGCACCAGCCTATGGCGAGCGGTGCTGGTTTTTCAGTTTCAGTGTGAGCCTATGGTCAATGGTGCTGGTTTTTCAGTATGGGCACCAGCCTGTGGTGAGCGGTGCTGGTTTTTCAGTTTCGGTGTGAGCCTATGGTGAGCGGTGCTGGTATTTCACTTTCGGCGCCAGCCTATGATGAGCATTGCTGGTTTTTCAGTTTCGGCGCCAGCCTGTGTTGAGCGGTTCTGGTTTTTCAGTTTCGGTGTGAGCCTATGGTGAGCGGTGCTGGTTTTTCAGTTTCGGTGGGAGCCTGTGGTGAGTTGTGTTGATTTTTCATTTTCGGTGGGTGCCTATGGTGAGCGATGCTGGTTTTTTAGTTTCGGCATCAGCCTATGTTGAGCGGTGCTCGTTTTTCAGTTTGGGCACCAGCCTATGGTGAGCGGTGCTGGTTTTTCTGTTTCGGTGTGAGCCTATTGTGAGCGGTGCTGGTTTTTCCATTTCGGCATCAGTCTATGGTGAGCGGTGCTGGTTTTTCAGTTTCGGCGTGAGACTATGGTGTGTGGTGCTGGTTTTTCAGTTTCAGTGTGAGCCTTTGTTGAGCGGTGCTGGTTTTTCAGTTTGGTGTGAGCCTATGGTGAGCGGTGCTGGTTTTTCAGTTTCGGTGTGAGCCTATGGTGAGCGGTGCTGGTTTTTCAGTTTGGGCATCAGCCTATGGTGAGCGGTGCTGGTTTTTCAGTTTCTCCATCTGCGTATGGTGAGAGGTGCTGGTTTTTCAGTTTGGGCATCAGACTATTGTGAGAGTTGCTGGTTTTTCAGTTTTGGCAGCAGCCTATGGTGAGCGGTGCTGGTTTCTCAGTTTCGTTGTGAGCCTATGGCGAGCGGAGCTGATTTTCCAGTTACGGTGTGAGCCTATGATGAGCGGTGCTGGTTTTTCAGTTTCGGTGAGAGCCTATGGTGAGCGGTGCTGGTTTTTCAGTTTCGCTGGGAGCCTATGGTGAGCTGTGCTGGTTTTTCAGTTTCGGCGGGTGCCTATGGTGAGCGATGCTGGTTTTTCAGTTTGGGCATCAGCGTATGGTGAGCGGTGCTGGTTTTTCAGTTTCGGGGTGAGCCTATGGTCAGCGGACCTGGTTTCTCAGCTTCGGTGTGAGCCTATGGTGAGCAGTGCCGGTTTTTCAGTTTCGGCATCAGCCTATGGCGAGCGGTGCTGGTTTTTCAGTTTCAGTGTGAGCCTATGGTCAATGGTGCTGGTTTTTCAGTATGGGCACCAGCCTGTGGTGAGCGGTGCTGGTTTTTCAGTTTCGGTGTGAGCCTATGGTGAGCGGTGCTGGTATTTCACTTTCGGCGCCAGCCTATGATGAGCATTGCTGGTTTTTCAGTTTCGGCGCCAGCCTGTGTTGAGCGGTTCTCTTTTTTCAGTTTCGGTGTGAGCCTATGGTGAGCGGTGCTGGTTTTTCAGTTTCGGTGGAAGCCTGTGGTGAGTTGTGTTGATTTTTCATTTTCGGTGGGTGCCTATGGTGAGCGATGCTGGTTTTTTAGTTTCGGCATCAGCCTATGTTGAGCGGTGCTCGTTTTTCAGTTTGGGCACCAGCCTATGGCGAGCGGTGCTGGTTTTTCAGTTTCAGTGTGAGCCTATGGTCAATGGTGCTGGTTTTTCAGTATGGGCACCAGCCTGTGGTGAGCGGTGCTGGTTTTTCAGTTTCGGTGTGAGCCTATGGTGAGCGGTGCTGGTATTTCACTTTCGGCGCCAGCCTATGATGAGCATTGCTGGTTTTTCAGTTTCGGCGCCAGCCTGTGTTGAGCGGTTCTGGTTTTTCAGTTTCGGTGTGAGCCTATGGTGAGCGGTGCTGGTTTTTCAGTTTCGGTGGGAGCCTGTGGTGAGTTGTGTTGATTTTTCATTTTCGGTGGGTGCCTATGGTGAGCGATGCTGGTTTTTTAGTTTCGGCATCAGCCTATGTTGAGCGGTGCTCGTTTTTCAGTTTGGGCACCAGCCTATGGTGAGCGGTGCTGGTTTTTCTGTTTCGGTGTGAGCCTATTGTGAGCGGTGCTGGTTTTTCCATTTCGGCATCAGTCTATGGTGAGCGGTGCTGGTTTTTCAGTTTCGGCGTGAGACTATGGTGTGTGGTGCTGGTTTTTCAGTTTCAGTGTGAGCCTTTGTTGAGCGGTGCTGGTTTTTCAGTTTTGGTGTGAGCCTATGGTGAGCGGTGCTGGTTTTTCAGTTTCGGTGTGAGCCTATGGTGAGCGGTGCTGGTTTTTCAGTTTGGGCATCAGACTATGGTGAGCGGTGCTGGTTTTTCAGTTTCTCCATCAGCCTATGGTGAGAGGTGCTGGTTTTTCAGTTTGGGCATCAGACTATTGTGAGAGGTTCTTGTTTTTCAGTTTTGGCGTCAGCCTATGGTGAGCGGTGCTGGTTTTTCAGTTTTGGTGTGAACCTATGGTGAGCGGTGCTGGTTTTTCAGTTTCTCCATCAGCCTATGGTGAGCGGTGCTGGTTATTCAGTTTCAGAGTGATCCTATGGCGAGTGGTGCTGGCTTTTCAGTTTCGGCATCAGCCTATGGTGAGCGGTGCTGGTTTTTCAGTTTGTGCATCAGCCTATTGCGAACGGTGATGATTTTTCAGTTTTGGCGTGAGCCTATGGTGAGCGGCGCTGGTTTTTCAGTTTCAGCGCGAACCTTAATTGAGCGGTGCTGGTTTTTCAGTTTCGGCATCAGCCTATGGTGAGCGGCGCTGGTTTTTCAGTTTCGGCATCAGCCTATGGTGAGCGGTGCTGGTTTTTCAGTTTCGGTGTGAGCCTATGGTGAGCGGAGCTGGTTTTTCAGTTTCGGTGTGAGCCTATGGTGAGCGGTGCCGGTTCTTCAGTTTCGGCATCAGCCTATGGCAAGCGGTGCTGGTTTGTCAGTTTCGATGTGAGCCTATCGTGAACAGTGCTGGTTTTTCAGTTTGGGCACCAGCCTGTGGTGAGCGGTGCTGGTTTTACAGTTTCGGTGTGAGCCTATGATGAGCTGTGCAGGTTTTTCAGTTTCAACATCAGCCTATGGTGAGCGGTGCTGGTTTTTCAGTTTCGGCGCCAGCCTATGATGAGCGGTGCTGGTTTTTCAGTTTCGGCGCCTGCCTGTGGTGAGTGGTGCTGGTTTTTCAGTTTCGGTGAGAGCCTATGTTGAGCTGTGCTGGTTTTTCAGTTTCGGTGGGTGCCTTTGGTGAGCGATGCTGGTTTTTCAGTTTGTGCATCAGCCTATGGTGAGCGGTGCTGGTTTTTCAGTTTCAGCATCGGCCTATGGTGAGCGGTGCTGGTTTTTCATTTTCGGTGTGAGCCTATGATGAGCGGTGCTGGTTGCTCAGTTTGGGCACCAGCCTATGGTGAGCGGTGCTGGTTTTGCTGTTTCGGTGTGAGCCTATGGTGTGCGGTGCTGCTTTTTCAGTTTCGGTTTGAGCCTATGGTGAGCAGTGCTGGTTTTTCAGTTTCGCTGTGAGCCTATGGTGAGCGGTGCTGGTTTTTCAGTTTTGGCATCAGTCTATGGTGAGCGGTGCTGGTTTTTCAGTTCCGTGTGAGCCTATGGTGAGCGGTGCTGGTTTTTCAGTTTGGACATCAGCCTATGGTGAGCGGTTCTGGTTTTTCAGTTTCGGCATCAGTCTATGATGAGCGGTGCTGGTTTTTCAGTTTCAGTGTGAGCCTATGGTGAGCGGTGCTGGTTTTTCAGTTTGGACATCAGCCTATGGTGAGCGGTGCTGGTTTTTCAGTTTCGCCATCAGCCTATGGTGAGCGGTGCTGGTTTTTCAGTTTGGGCAACAGCCTATGGTGAGAGGTGCTGGTTTTTCAGTTTGGGCATCAGACTATTGTGAGAGTTGCTGGTTTTTCAGTTTTGGCAGCAGCCTATGGTGAGTGGTGCCGGTTTCTCAGTTTCGTTGTGAGCCTATGGCGAGCGGAGCTGATTTTCCAGTTACGGCGTGAGCCTATGGTGAGCAGTGCTGGTTATTCAGTTTCGGCATCAGTCTATGGTGAGCGGAGCTGATTTTCCCGTTACGGCGTGAGCCTATGGTGAGCAGTGCTGGTTATTCAATTTCGGTGTGAGCCTTTGATGAGCGGTGCTGGTTGTTCACTTATGGCATCAGCCTATGGTGAGCGGTGCTGGTTTTTCAGTTTCGATGTGAGCCTATGGTGAGCAATGCTGGTTATTCAGTTTCGGTGTGAGCCTATGGTGAGCAGTGCTGGTTATTCAGTTTCGGTGTGAGCCTATGGTGAGCGGTGCTGGTTATTCAGTTTCGGTGTGAGCCTAGGTTAGCAGTGCTTTTTATTCAATTTTGGTGTGTGGCTATGGTGTGCGGTGCTGGTTTTTCAGTTTAGGCGTGAGCCTCTGATGAGCGGTGCTGGTTTTTCAGTTTCGCTGTGAGCCTATGGTGAGCGGTGCTGGTTTTTTCAGTTTCGGTGTGAGCCTATGGTGAGCGGTGCTGGTTTTCCAGTTTCGGTGTGAGCCTATGGTGAGCGGTGCTGGTTTTTTCAGTTTCGGTGTGAGCCTATGGTGAGCGGTGCTGGTTTTTCAGTTTCGGTGGGTGCCTATGGTGAGCGATGCTGGTTTTTCAGTTTGGGCATCAGCCTATGGTGAGCGGTGCTGGTTTTTCAGTTTCGGCATCAGCCTATGTTGAGCGGTGCTCGTTTTTCAGTTTGGGCACCAGCCTATGGTGAGCGGTGCTGGTTTTTCTGTTTCGGTGTGAGCCTATTGTGAGCGGTGATGGTTTTTCCATTTCGGCATCAGTCTATGGTGAGCGGTGCTGGTTTTTCAGTTTCGGTGTGAGCCTATGGTGAGCGGTGCTGGTTTTTCAGTTTGGGCATCAGCCTATGGTGAGCGGTGCTGGTTTTTCAGTTTCTCCATCTGCGTATGGTGAGAGGTGCTGGTTTTTCAGTTTGGGCATCAGACTATTGTGAGAGTTGCTGGTTTTTCAGTTTTGGCAGCAGCCTATGGTGAGCGGTGCCGGTTTCTCAGTTTCGTTGTGAGCCTATGGCGAGCGGAGCTGATTTTCTAGTTACGGTGTGAGCCTATGATGAGCGGTGCTGGTTTTTCAGTTTCGGTGAGAGCCTATGGTGAGCGGTGCTGGTTTTTCAGTTTCGGTGGTTGCCTATGGTGAGCGATGCTGGTTTTTCAGTTTGGGCATCAGCGTATGGTGAGCGGTGCTGGTTTTTCAGTTTCGGGGTGAGCCTATGGTGAGCGGACCTGGTTTCTCAGCTTCGGTGTGAGCCTATGGTGAGCAGTGCCGGTTTTTCAGTTTCGGCATCAGCCTATGGCGAGCGGTGCTGGTTTTTCAGTTTCAGTGTGAGTCTATGGTCAATGGTGCTGGTTTTTCAGTATGGGCACCAGCCTGTGGTGAGCGGTGCTGGTTTTTCAGTTTCGGTGTGAGCCTATGGTGAGCGGTGCTGGTATTTCACTTTCGGCGCCAGCCTATGATGAGCATTGCTGGTTTTTCAGTTTCGGCGCCAGCCTGTGTTGAGCGGTTCTGGTTTTTCAGTTTCGGTGTGAGCCTATGGTGAGCGGTGCTGGTTTTTCAGTTTCGGTGGAAGCCTGTGGTGAGTTGTGTTGATTTTTCATTTTCGGTGGGTGCCTATGGTGAGCGATGCTGGTTTTTTAGTTTCGGCATCAGCCTATGTTGAGCGGTGCTCGTTTTTCAGTTTGGGCACCAGCCTATGGTGAGCGGTGCTGGTTTTTCTGTTTCGGTGTGAGCCTATTGTGAGCGGTGCTGGTTTTTCCATTTCGGCATCAGTCTATGGTGAGCGGTGCTGGTTTTTCAGTTTCGGCGTGAGACTATGGTGTGTGGTGCTGGTTTTTCAGTTTCAGTGTGAGCCTTTGTTGAGCGGTGCTGGTTTTTCAGTTTTGGTGTGAGCCTATGGTGAGCGGTGCTGGTTTTTCAGTTTCGGTGTGAGCCTATGGTGAGCGGTGCTGGTTTTTCAGTTTGGGCATCAGCCTATGGTGAGCGGTGCTGGTTTTTCAGTTTCTCCATCAGCCTATGGTGAGAGGTGCTGGTTTTTCAGTTTGGGCATCAGACTATTATGAGAGGTGCTTGTTTTTCAGTTTTGGCGTCAGCCTATGGTGAGCGGTGCTGGTTTTTCAGTTTTGGTGTGAACCTATGGTGAGCGGTGCTGGTTTTTCAGTTTCTCCATCAGCCTATGGTGAGCGGTGCTGGTTATTCAGTTTCAGAGTGATCCTATGGCGAGTGGTGCTGGCTTTTCAGTTTCGGCATCAGCCTATGGTGAGCGATGCTGGTTTTTCAGTTTGTGCATCAGCCTATTGCGAACGGTGATGATTTTTCAGTTTTGGCGTGAGCCTATGGTGAGCGGCGCTGGTTTTTCAGTTTCAGCGCGAACCTTAATTGAGCGGTGCTGGTTTTTCAGTTTCGGCATCAGCCTATGGTGAGCGGCGCTGGTTTTTCAGTTTCGGCATCAGCCTATGGTGAGCGGTGCTGGTTTTTCAGTTTCGGTGTGAGCCTATGGTGAGCGGAGCTGGTTTTTCAGTTTCGGTGTGAGCCTATGGTGAGCGGTGCCGGTTCTTCAGTTTCGGCATCAGCCTATGGCAAGCGGTGCTGGTTTGTCAGTTTCGATGTGAGCCTATCGTGAACAGTGCTGGTTTTTCAGTTTGGGCACCAGCCTGTGGTGAGCGGTGCTGGTTTTTTAGTTTCGGTGTGAGCCTATGATGAGCTGTGCAGGTTTTTCAGTTTCAACATCAGCCTATGGTGAGCGGTGCTGGTTTTTCAGTTTCGGCGCCAGCCTATGATGAGCGGTGCTGGTTTTTCAGTTTCGGCGCCTGCCTGTGGTGAGTGGTGCTGGTTTTTCAGTTTCGCTGTGAGCCTATGGTGAGCGGTGCTGGTTTTTCAGTTTCGGTGAGAGCCTATGTTGAGCTGTGCTGGTTTTTCAGTTTCGGTGGGTGCCTTTGGTGAGCGATGCTGGTTTTTCAGTTTGTGCATCAGCCTATGGTGAGCGGTGCTGGTTTTTCAGTTTCAGCATCGGCCTATGGTGAGCGGTGCTGGTTTTTCATTTTCGGTGTGAGCCTATGATGAGCGGTGCTGGTTGCTCAGTTTGGGCACCAGCCTATGGTGAGCGGTGCTGGTTTTTCTGTTTCGGTGTGAGCCTATGGTGAGTGGTGTTGGTTTTTCCGTTTCAGCATCAGTCTATGGTGAGCGGTGCTTGTTTTTCAGTTTCGGTGTGAGCCTATGGTGTGCGGTGCTGGTTTTTCAGTTTCGCTGTGAGCCTATGGTGAGCGGTGCTGGTTTTTCAGTTTTGGCATCAGTCTATGGTGAGCGGTGCTGGTTTTTCAGTTCCGTGTGAGCCTATGGTGAGCGGTGCTGGTTTTTCAGTTTGGACATCAGCCTATGGTGAGCGGTTCTGGTTTTTCAGTTTCGGCATCAGTCTATGATGAACGGTGCTGGTTTTTCAGTTTCAGTGTGAGCCTATGGTGAGCGGTGCTGGTTTTTCAGTTTGGACATCAGCCTATGGTGAGCGGTGCTGGTTTTTCAGTTTCGCCATCAGCCTATGGTGAGCGGTGCTGGTTTTTCAGTTTGGGCAACAGCCTATGGTGAGAGGTGCTGGTTTTTCAGTTTGGGCATCAGACTATTGTGAGAGTTGCTGGTTTTTCAGTTTTGGCAGCAGCCTATGGTGAGTGGTGCCGGTTTCTCAGTTTCGTTGTGAGCCTATGGCGAGCGGAGCTGATTTTCCAGTTACGGCGTGAGCCTATGGTGAGCAGTGCTGGTTATTCAGTTTCGGCATCAGTCTATGGTGAGCGGAGCTGATTTTCCCGTTACGGCGTGAGCCTATGGTGAGCAGTGCTGGTTATTCAATTTCGGTGTGAGCCTATGATGAGCGGTGCTGGTTGTTCACTTATGGCATCAGCCTATGGTGAGCGGTACTGGTTTTTCAGTTTCGATGTGAGCCTATGGTGAGCAATGCTGGTTATTCAGTTTCGGTGTGAGCCTATGGTGAGCAGTGCTGGTTATTCAGTTTCGGTGTGAGCCTATGGTGAGCGGTGCTGGTTATTCAGTTTCGGTGTGAGCCTAGGTTAGCAGTGCTTTTTATTCAATTTTGGTGTGAGGCTATGGTGTGCGGTGCTGGTTTTTCAGTTTAGGCGTGAGCCTCTGATGAGCGGTGCTGGTTTTTCAGTTTTGCTGTGAGCCAATGGATGGGGGGTGCTGGTTTTTCACTTTCAGCATCAGCCTATGGTGAGCGGTGCTGGTTTTTCAGTTTCGGTGTGAGCCTATGGTGAGCGGTGCTGGTTTTTCAGTTTCGGTGTGAGCCTATGGTGAGCGGTGCTGGTTTTTCAGTTTCGGTGTGAGCCTATGGTGAGCTGTGCTGGTTTTTCAGTTTCGGTGGGTGCCTATGGTGAGCAATGCTGGTTTTTCAGTTTGGGCATCAGCCTATGGTGAGCGGTGCTGGTTTTTCAGTTTCGGCATCAGCCTATGTTGAGCGGTGCTCATTTTTCAGTTTGGGCACCAGCCTATGGTGAGCGGTGCTGGTTTTTCTGTTTCGGTGTGTGTCTATTGTGAGCGGTGCTGGTTTTTCCATTTCGGCATCAGTCTATGGTGAGCGGTGCTGGTTTTTCAGTTTCAGCGTGAGACTATGGTGTGTGGTGCTGGTTTTTCAGTTTCAGTGTGAGCCTTTGTTGAGCGGTGCTGGTTTTTCAGCTCTGGTGTGAGCCTATGGTGAGTGGTGCTGGTTTTTCAGTTTCGGTGTGAGCCTATGGTGAGCGGTGCTGGTTTTTCAGTTTGGGCATCAGCCTATGGTGAGCGGTGCTGGTTTTTCAGTTTCTCCATCAGCCTATGGTGAGAGGTGCTGGTTTTTCAGTTTGGGCATCAGACTATTGTGAGAGGTGCTTGTTTTTCAGTTTTGGCGTCAGCCTATGGTGAGCGGTGCTGGTTTTTCAGTTTTGGTGTGAACCTATGGTGAGCGGTGCTGGTTTTTCAGTTTCGGTGAGAGCTTATGTTGAGCTGCGCTGGTTTTTCAGTTTCGGTGGGTGCCTATGGTGAGCGATGCTGGTTTTTCAGTTTGGGCATCAGCCTATGGTGAGCGGTGCTGGTTTTTCAGTTTCAGCATCGGCCTATGGTGAGCGGTGCTGTTTGCTCAGTTTGGGCACCAGCCTATGGTGAGCGGTGCTGGTTTTTCTGTTTCGGTGTGAGCCTATTGTGAGCGGTGTTGGTTTTTCCGTTTCGGCATCAGTCAATGGTGAGCGGTGCTTGTTTTTCAGTTTCGGTGTGAGCCTATGGTGTGCGGTGCTGCTTTTTCAGTTTCGGTTTGAGCCTATGGTGAGCAGTGCTGGTTTTTCAGTTTCGCTGTGAGCCTATGGTGAGCGGTGCTGGATTTTCAGTTTTGGCATCAGTCTATGGTGAGCGGTGCTGGTTTTTCAGTTTCAGTGTGAGCCTATGGTGAGCAGTGCTGCTTTTTCAGTTCCATGTGAGCCTATGGTGAGCGGTGCTGGTTTTTCAGTTTGGACATCAGCCTATGGTGAGCGGTGCTGGTTTTTCAGTTTTGCCATCAGCCTATGGTGAGCGGTGCTGGTTTTTTCAGTTTGGGCAACAGCCTATGGTGAGAGGTGCTGGTTTTTCAGTTTGGGCATCAGACTATTGTGAGAGTTGCTGGTTTTTCAGTTTTGGCAGCAGCCTATGGTGAGCGGTGCTGGTTTTTCAGTTTTGGTGTGAACATATGGTGAGCGGTGCTGGTTATTCAGTTTTGGTGTGAGCCTATGATGAGCGGTGATGATTTTTCAGTTTGGTCGTGAGCCTATGGTGAGCGGTGCTGGTTTTTCAGTTTCAGTGTGAGCCTATGGTGAGCGGTGCTGGTTTTTCAGTTGCAGCGCAAACCTTCATTAAGTGGTGCTGGTTTTTCAGTTTCGGCATCAGCCTATGGTGAACAGTGCTGGTTTTTCAATTTGGGCATCAGCCAATGGTGAGCGGTGCTGGTTTTTCAGTTTCGGTGTGAGCCTCTGGTGAGTGGTGTGTGAGCATATGGTGAGCGGTTCTGGTCTTTTACTTTCGGCATCAGCCTATGGTGAGCGATGCTGGTTTTTCAGTTACGGTGTGAGCCTATTGTGAGCGTTGTCGGTCTTTTGGTTTCGGTGTGAGCCTATGGTGAGTGGTGCTGGTTTTTCAGTTTCGGTGTGAGCCTATGGTGAGCGGTGCTGGTTCTTCAGATTCGTTATGAGCCTATGCTTAGCGGTGCCGGTTTTTCAGTTTGGGCATCAGCCTATGGTGACCGGTGCTGGTTTTTCATTTTCGGCAACAACGTATGGTGGGCGGTGCTGGTTTTTCAGTTTGGGCGCCAGCCAATGGTGACCGGTGCTGGTTTTTTAGTTTCAGCATCAGCCAATGGTGAGCAGTGCTGCTTTTTCAGTTTGTGCGCCAGCCTATGGTGAGCGGTGCTGGTTTTTCAGTTTGGGCATCAGTCTATGGTGAGAGGTGCTGGTTTTTCAGTTTGGGCTTTAGCCTATGGTGAGAGGTGCTTGTTTTTCAGTTTTGTCATCAGCCTATGGTGAGCGGTGCTGGTTTTTCAGTTTGGGCATCAGCCTATGGTGAGCGGTGCTGGTTTTTCAGTTTGGGCTTTAGCCTATGGTGAGAGGTGCTTTTTTTTCAGTTTGGGCATCAGTCTATGGTGAGAGGTGCTTGTTTTTCAGTTTCGGCATCAGCCTATGGTGAGCGGTGCTGGTTTTTCAGTTTGGGCATCAGTCTATGGTGAGAGGTGCTGGTTTTTCAGTTTGGGCTTTAGCCTATGGTGAGAGGTGCTTTTTTTTCAGTTTGGGCATCAGCCTATGATGTACGGTGCTTGTTTTTCAGTTTCGGCATCAACCTATGGCGAGCAGTGCCAGTTTTTCAGTTTCGGCGTGAGCCTAAGCTTTTTTCCCCAAATGGTTAAAATTTCTCAATCTGTCTTTCTGCCATACTTGCTTTCCCTCTATCTGTCATCCCCTCCCACAACCACCGCTCCCCCCTCTCCCCCAACCCCACACACAGAATGTCGCAGCAACTGATTGGCGTGCACTCTGTGGCTTAACGTGCCCCATTGAAACTCTGAGCAATGATTTGAAAATGCCCAATTTATCAGGCTCCATCACGTCAGGATCTGCAGACTCAGCCTGTCCCTGTCTATTTTCTCATATGTGACAGAGCTGGGTCATGCTGAGAGACAGCACCATCCCCTGTGTGGTCAGAAATATCCATGCACACCTGATGATCAATATGTCAGCAGATACAACAGGCAGGATATCACCACCCCCCCCCCCCACCCCCGCTCTCCCCTGTTGGGGGTGAAGTTGAAGTGTGGGCGCGCAGAGGTGCACTTCCAATCAGTGCCCCCAATCGGGGATGTGCTGCCATTTTACATGGGCGGGCCAATTAAGGAAGAGCTATCTGCTCCCTGTGCGGGCAGGGGGTATTTCCTAAACCTGAGAGTGCACTGTTCTGCGCATGCGCACGAAAAAGCACACTCACCTCCATGAGGCTAAGTGCCTGTGAGGTCAAGTATGTTTTTCCCTCTTGTTGGTTCCCTCACCACCTGCTGCAGACCCAGTCTAGCAGCTATATCCTTTAGGACTCAGCCAGCTCGGTCAGTGGTGGTGCTACTGAGCCACTCTTGGTGATGGACATTGATGCCCCCCACCCTGTAGCCTGACAATTCAGGGCAGATAATAAGATTTCACTCGAAACATCCCTGGAGTTGCAATAAGCCCTGTGGCAGCTGTGTTGTTGCTTTGCAGGGTTAAGCAGAAAGACACAACATGCTTTGAGCTAAATATGGCTCCACTTCCTTGCTTCTTGCCTATAGAAAGAAAAGAGGAACCAGTATTACAATGATTTGTTCCTGATAAGGTCATGATTTGTAGAATTCAGCTGAATAAGTGTTATGACTATTTTTTAATGCGTGGTTCATTAGCAATGTATGAGTGAATTTTTTTTTTTATTCACTCACAGGATGTGGGCTTCGCTGGCTGGGCCAGCATTTATTGCCCATCCCTGGTTGCCCTTGAGAAGTTGGTGGTGAGCTGCCTTCTTGAACTGCTGCAATCCATGTGGTGTAGGGACACACACACAGTGCTGTTAGGGAGGGAGTTCCAGGATTTTGACCCAGCGACAGTGAAGGAACGGTGATATATTTCCAAGTCAGGATGGTAAGTGACTTGCAATGGAACTTCCAGTTGGTGGTTTTCCCATGAGCCAACTGCCCTTGTCTTTCTAGATGGTAGTGGTCACAGGTTTAGAAGGTGCTGTCTAAGGAGCCTTGATGAATTCCTGCAGTGCATCTTGTAGATGGTACACACACTGCTGCTACTGTGTGTCGGTGGTGGAGGGAGTGACCATTTGTGGATGTGGTGCCAATCAAGCGGGCTGCTTTGTCCTGGATGATGTCAAGCTTCTTGAGTGTTGTGGGAGCTGCACTCATCCAGGCAAGTAGGGAGTATTCCACCACACTCCGAACTTGTGCCTTGTAGATGGTGGACAGGCTTTGGGGAGTCAGGAGGTGAGTTACTCATCGCAGGATTCCTAGCCTTGACCTGGTCTTGTAGCCACAGTATTTACATGGCTAGTCCAGTTCACTTTCTGGTCAATGGTAACCCCAGGATGTTGATGCCATTGAACGTCAATGGGCGATGGTTAGATTCTCTCTTGTTGGAGATGGTCATTGCCTGGCACTTGTGTGACATGAATATTACTTGCCACTTGTCAGGCCAAGCCTGGATATTGTCCAGGTCTTGCTGCATTTGGACATGGACTGCTTCAGTATCTGAGGAGTCGTGAATGGTGCTGAACATTGTGCAATCATCAGCGAACATCCCCACTTCTGACCTTAGGATGGAAGGAAGGTCATTGATGAAACAGCTGAAGATGGTTGGGCCGAAGACACTATCCCGAGGAACTCCTGCAGTGATGTCCTGGAACTGAGATGACTGACCTCCAACAACCACAACCACCTTCCTTGGTGCTCGGTAGGACTCCAACCAGTGGAGAGTTTTCCCTGTGATTCCCATTGACTCCAGTTTTACTAGGACCCTTGATGCCACACTTGGTCAAATGCTGCCTTAATATCAAGGGCAGTCACTATCACCTCACCTCAGGAGTTCAGCTCTTTTGTCTATGTTTGAACCAAGGCTGTAATAACATCAGGAGCTGAGTGGCCCTGGTGGAACCCAAACTGTGCGTCAGTGAGCAGTTTATTGTTAAACAAGTGCCGCTTGATAACACTGTTGATGACCCCTTCCATTACTTTACTGATAATCGAGAGTAGACTGATGGGGCAGTAATTGGCCGGGTTGGATTTGTCCTGCTTTTTGTGTACAAGACATACCTGGGCAATTCTCCACATAGCCGGATAGATGCCAGTGTTGTAGCTGTACTGGAACACTGTACTGGAACATTTAAGAAGAAATATTTGGATGTGCACTTGCGATGCCATGGCATACAAGGATATAGGCCTAGTGCTGGAAAATGGGATTAAAATAGTTAGGTTCTTGTTTGACCAGTGCAGACTTGATGGGCCGAAAGGCCTTTTTCTGTGCCGTAGACGTCTATGGCCTTATAACTTTATTACAGCTTGACCAGGGATCTGGCAAGTTCTGGAGCACAAGTACTATTGCCGGAATATTTTCAAGACCCATAGCCTTTGTAGTATCCAGTGCCTTCAGCCATTTCTTGATATCACATGGAGTGAATTGAATTGGCTGAAGACTGGCATCTGTGATGCTGGGCACCTCCGGAGGAGACCGAGATGGATCATCCACTTGGCACATCTGGCTGAAGATTGTAGCAAATTCTTCAGCCTTATCTTTTGCACTGATATGCTGGGCTCCCCCATTATTGAGGATAGGGATATTTGTGGAGCTTCCTCCTCAAGTGAGTTGTTTGATTGTCCACCACCATTCACGACTGGATGTGACAGGCTGCAGAGCTTAGATCTGATCTGTTGTTTGTGGGATCACTTAGCTCTGTCTTTCACTTGCTGCTTATGCTGTTTTGCATGCAAGTAGTCCTGTGTTTATAGCTTCACCAGGCTGACATCTCATTTTTAGGTATGCCTGGTGCTGCTCCTGTGATGCCCTCCTGCACTCTTCATTGAGCCAGGGTTGATCCTGGTGCAGTGATGGCATGAGAACCCACCATACCCAAGGTTCAGTAAATAAATTTATGATTTCATCTATAGATGAGACATGATTTTCAGCATTAATGGTTTTGACTTATTAATAGCTCTTGGATATTACTTCCAGGTAATCATTAGTAGCGGCTTTCCACCTTTTGTTAAATAGCTTGCTATGCTGGCAAAACAAATATGGAAAATATAGGTAGACAATGTGGAGAGAATTTTTAATAAGGTATCATTAATTAATGTTTTACTGATGTGTATTCATGGCTATCCTCATTTGAAATATGCAAGTGAATTAGTTTCTGTGAAATATGAAGTACCAATGTGCACTGTGAAATCATTATTTGGTGACAAATTCATTAACTTTAAAATATATAAATTAATATTAAAATGATGCAGTGATACATTGGAATACCTATATATGGAAAAAGCACAGTAAGCTTTCTGAAGCCAGGTATTTCTCTTTAATGAAGCTCTACATCTAGAATTTCTGTGCAATGAAATCACAAGGAGAGGACATTTTAATCAAAAATTATTGTATTTAAATATAGTAAGTGATTAAATAACACCAAGTTCCCTTTTCAATTGATGTGAATTTTTTTTTAGGCAAAAGGAACATCAGCGTCAGCAGCGAATTTACTGTTCTTCCTCTTTCTGCTCGACTTTGTTGCAAAACTGCTCACAACCAGCTGGATTCCCAGAAGCCTCCCATGCGATGTGAGTGTACAGAACAATGGCTCCTCTATCAAATTAGACTGTGGATACCATCGCCTTCACAGCATCCCAGTAAATATTCCTTCGAATACAACCAGCTTAAATCTAGCAAATAATCAGATCACAAACATTTCCAATTACTCCTTCTCCAAGTTACAAAACCTAATCAAAGTAGATTTGAGTTGGAATGTTTTGCCTGGGAAGAACATGATTATTGCAGAAGACAGCTTCTCCTCCCTGATAAAACTACAAGAATTATACCTGAATGAAAACCATCTCTGCCAAATTCCTAAGAAGCTGCCATTGAGTTTGCAGTTGCTCAGCTTTAATGGTAATAAGATTCTTAATATAACAAAAGAGAATCTACCAAACCTGTCAAACTTAGAAACACTTCTCTTGTCACAAAACTGTTACCATCAGAACCCCTGCAACGTGTCCAACCATATAAATGATGGGGCATTTTCAAGTGGCAGAAAACTGAAGATTCTCACACTTGGTTCAAATAATTTAACTTCTGTTCCTCGAAATCTGCCGGAATCTTTAAGTTCATTATGTCTCATTGGAAATAGAATTCAAACTATTAACCAAGACGATTTTCATCATCTGATTGATTTGGAATTCCTTGACCTAACTGGAAACTGCCCCAGATGTTTCAATGCTCCTTACCCATGTGAACCCTGCCCTGGAGACAGCTCCATTCACATACATCCTTACGCTTTCCAAAAGCTTGCAAAATTACAGGTATTAAATCTTTCCCGCAACAGCCTCCATAAAATACAAAGCAGCTGGTTTCAGAACTGTACCAGCTTGAAGGTTCTGCAACTTGAGCTTAATTTCTTGACTGATGAAATTGCTACTGGAGACTTTTTAAACTACTTACCCAGGCTAGAAGAACTTGACTTGTCGTTCAACTATAAGATAACAGCTTATTCAAAAGAGATCAACCTTTCAAGAAACTTTTCCAAATTAGTCTCCTTGAGAAAATTACGTATCGAAGGTTATGTTTTCAAGGAACTCAATTCACAAGATCTAAAGCCATTGTACAGACTTTGCAATCTTACTATTCTCAACCTCGCTACAAACTTCATTAAACAAGTAAACTTAACGATCTTTAAACAAATTACTTCGCTAAAGTTAATAAATCTATCAGAGAATAGGATATCACCTCCATCAGGTGATGGAGATCTTATTTATAGTTCAATATATGAAGGGAAACATCTTCCTTATATAAAATCTAGTTTAAAAGATTCATATTTCCTATCCGGAAATAGCAATCTGGCATATGAATCCCTTAATGATGATGGTGACGCTATCCTAGGACAAAATGTGGACTTGTCTTGTCGTTCTTATGGTAAGACATTGGATTTGAGTTTGAACAATATTTTCTTCATCAGCCCAAAGCAGTTTAAAGACATTGAGGACATCAAGTGCCTGAATTTGTCATCAAATGCCATTGGGCAAGCTTTAAATGGTACTGAGTTTGCATCTTTGCCCAATTTGAAATATTTAGATCTTTCTTTTAATCAACTCGATCCAGCTTATGATAATGCTTTTAAAGAACTGTGGCAACTCGAAGTGTTGGATTTAAGTTACAACCAGCACTATTTTATTGTTGAGGGTGTCACACATAAAATGGGTTTTATTGAAAACCTTAAGTATTTAAAAGTGTTAAACTTAAGCTACAATGGCATCTTCACATTGACAGAGTCAGGATTGAACAGTGACTCCCTGAAAGTTTTGAAATTCCAAGGAAATCGCCTGGATTTTTTATGGAATAGGAAGGATTGTAGATATATAAGCTTGTTTAAAAATCTAACTAATTTAACATATCTGGATTTATCTTACAATAAACTTCGACATATTCCACATGATATTTATGAAAATTTACCATCTAATTTGTCATATTTGTCTTTGAGCAATAACTATTTAAACATGGTTGATTGGGATAAACTACAGTTATTGAAGAATCTACTAACCTTAGATCTGAGTTACAATAAATTAACCATTGCCCCTGATAGACTATATAATAGCACCAAGTCCCTCCAAAAACTTTTATTGAGAAGAAATAGCATTTCTCAAATTCCTATAAGCTTCTTCACATCAGCAAACAGAATAAAATATCTTGATTTAAGCTATAACAAAATTACGACATTAAACCAGACAGTTTTTCCAGCAAGTGAATCACTTTCCCTAGAAGTACTAGTTTTAAAAGGGAATCCTTTTTATTGCACTTGTGAACTTGGACCATTTATTGCATGGATTAATACTTGTGACCTGGACATTCCTCAATTGGCTACCGACGTTACCTGTGAATCACCTGAAGATCATCGAGGACAGAGCATTATTCTCCTTGACCAGCACACATGTACAATGGATGACATTGCAGCTTCATTAAGTTTGACTTCTGCCATCATCATTTTTTGCACTATTTTTATAGCAATGGCCCATCATTTGTTTTACTGGGATGTGTGGTTCTTATACAGGTTTTGCATTTCTAGGTTGAAAGGATATCAGTATCACACTCTTAAAGTGCAGAGCTCTTCCTATGATGCATTTATTGCTTATGACACTTCAAATCTGGCTGTAACAGACTGGGTTGTCAATGAACTATTAGCTCATTTGGAAGATAAAGGTGAAAGGCAATTTTGCCTCTGTTTGGAAGAGAGAGACTGGGAGTTAGGAATGGCTGTTGTCGACAATCTTTCTCAAAGTATACATAAGAGCAAAAAGACTGTGTTTGTGCTTACAAGGAGTTATGTCAAGAGAGGAACTTTCAAAACAGCCTTTCATATGGCTCACCAAAGACTCCTGGATGAAAATGAAGATGTAATTGTGCTGATCCTGTTGGAGCCTGTTTTAATAAACTCAAAGTATCTGAAATTAAGGAAGAGGTTATGTAGCAGCTCTGTATTACATTGGCCTAAAAACCCAAATTCTGAAGGTTTCTTCTGGCAATGCTTAAGAAATACAATAGCCACGAACAATCAATCAAGATACAACACAGTTGTGGAGTTCACTTAATTCTAATTGAACCGCTTTTCACTTTTATCCACATAATGTACAATCTCTAATCAGGCAGGCTGTAAACTCCAATTTATTTGCTTAGTTATCCATCCTCAGGTCTGGCTTGGCCATCCAAAGCTCAACCATAGTTTCTTTCCAAAACCACCTTAGCACTAAGGTCAACCTGGAGAGCAAGACCGAGTCTCAATTTCTCATCTCTGATCTTGATAATAAGCTGTCAAATTGTTTTCTCTGGCTATCTCCTTCAGTTCTGCCTTCACCACTGTGAGGGCCTCGTGAATTTCTTTCTGCATGTTCAAAATTAGGACATTCCTCTCTCAGCTCTGCCCAAATCACTTCTCCACTTGATGACTCACTACTGCTTATTGCACAGTTTCACTCCCAGCTGCCCTCCCACCACCTCAAAACTTATTTTGTCCTTTAAACCTACCACCTAACCCCTCAATGTCGCCCATTGAAATTCTTGAACAATAAAAACTTCTCCTTTTCAGTACCATGATTGTAACACCAGCGACCTGATTCTTTTGTCCAGCTTCATCCTCATATCCTTCAAAATGGCAGCCATGACCTTCCCTCTTCAAATCACACTGCAACCTTTCCAATCTTCCCTTTCTTTCTAAAGTCCTGAAGTCTTTCTAAAGCACTGTCATTTTACAATTGCAATCTCACCTCTCCTACTAAACCCCATTATATGCCCACCAAACAGGCTTCTGCCTTACTCACAGCACTGAGACAGCACGGGCCGAAGTCAGCAATGAACTCTTGTGTGACGACAATTCCTGTCTCTTCTTACCTTGCTTAATCTCCCTACGCCATCCATTCCACCTTCATCAAACTCCCCTCCACTTCTCTTCTAGTTCAATTTGTGCTTGTTGCCTCATTGACACTATTTCATCTCAGGCGGCTTCTTCTCACATGCCCATGTTGTCATCTGTGACATCCTTGTTACCCTCCTCGTTATTATCTACATGCAAATTCTTAAAGACATCATTTGGAAGAACGGAATCAGTTCCCACATGTCTGCCAGTGATGCTTGTTGTTCCCCATCTACCCTTTCCATCAACCCATCAATGGCATTTTTCCATTTAACTACTTATCCTGCATAAAATTCTAGGTGAGCCATATTTTCCACCAGTTTAAAGTCAGCTAAAGTGATCATAACGTGATCATGTTTGGCATCTAGAGCAGCTTTTAGTGTTGATTCTCTCAGTTACCATTACAGGCTGAGACCCAGTGTATAGCGTTTTCTCCTGGACGCCACACTCAATTTCCTTTCCCACATCCAATTGTCATTAAGATTGCTTTCTTTCATGTCCTACAACTCATCCATTTCTGACCCTGCCTCTCTCTGCCAGTCAGCAAAATCCAAAATCTACCTCTATCACCATAAGGCAGGGTTTCTATAATATCTTTTTGTTGTTTTCCTGCCTTCACTATCTATACATATGAGCATCCCTAGCTCATATCCCCATCCTTCAATAGCTATTTATAAAGGAAACAATATCACTAACAATGTAATGGTGTCACAACCAAGTAAAAGGTGTTTTCTTAAAGTGACTCGTGACCTAAGAATTTGTGAGTTTGTATGTAGCCCCTTTTTAATCTTTGAATGGGTCAAATTAAAACTAAGCCAGCAGACAAGCTTTAGTTTTAAACCAGAGGGTAGTTTATTACAAAACTACTGTTGAAAATTACTTACGTAAAAAGTGATAAAGCTATTAACTAAAATACAGTTACAAAGTTTAAAAGAACATAAAGATAAAAGAATGCATAAAGATGAGATTTCAATCTCTGTGAAATATTGTTGAGGGCCCTTTTCTTGAATTCCTTCTTTCCAAAGTGAAGGGGTTGAAACTTGAGGTTCAGTTTACCAGCTGCGATGGCTTTTGCAGTTGACTATTTGGAGGTTTGCCTTTTCAGGTGGATTCAGCAAGTCAGCAGATTTTTGGTAGAGCGAGAAGGTTTCCTATTTCCCACTAATTCTATGATTATGGCACTTGCAGATTTCCTGGACTCTTTTGATAGAATATCAGTTGATTTCTTAATACTTTCCTTTTTCCTTTTCTTGGCCAAGAACCCTCTCTGATGTTGCTTCTCAGAGTTCTTCCTGGTGTTTCTGCTCACAAAATGACTGTTCTCCAACAGACTTTATACAGTTTCAAAACTTATAAATGTCTGCTATGTTAATTTTGATGAAGCATTGTTCCACCAGGCAAAAGAGTTAATTATTTTGAGATCCTTTGAAGTCCCTTCCTGTCTCCTGTTCCCTCAAAAGTAAAAGGGTTTTTCACACCTTTTAGAATTCAATGGACACCCTGGAAGGGTCTTTGCATTTTCTATGACTCTTCATAGCCAGTTTTAGAGCTATGAGTCTGGTGAGGTTTGAATAAATATAGTTAGGTGCCATGTTGTCTGTCCATTCTGCCGTTTTGAAAAAGGCTGTTTTTAAACTCAGTGTAACGGTTTGAAAACAGAAATGTGCCTTTAAAACAGCTGTCCTTAATATCTGTAATATAATTACATGTTCATGACCACAGTGATTCAACTATTAAACTTACATTGAGTTTACCTATTATTCAGTAAGATGAGGGGAAGTCACACTTTTGAAAGCAAATCATTTCTTTTGTTTGGCTGAAGATGTGTTCTGTTCCTGTATGTAGAGGCCACTGTGCTGCTTTGGTTACTTGATGCTGGTTTAATAAACTGTTTGTGCCCTTTTCACTGTGTCCAAAGTTTCATTTGAATTTAGTGATGAAAAAGCAGATCTGGTCAGATTCTGATATTGGAGTGCATTTCCATATGATAAATGGTACCAATTTTATGCTAATGGAAAATGGTCAGTGCCCACTGGTAGTCATGAGCGGTAATTACAAGAGAGTTTCCAGGATCGGCTTATTTGCATATCCATTGAAGTGGTGATTGGTATAACCTCCAAGTAAAACAGCTGTAACCTATGGGACGGCATGGAAAGTCATCTTCACAACCTTGTTCTGACTGAATACTGCAATGGCAGACAGGAGCAGTGCTGGGATCACTCATTCGATTTTCTAATTTCACTCCACAGGGTGGATTTTTGACTTTGTGTGATAGTGTAAAATGGGGGATAGTGAGTCAGCAGCCCAGTTGACATCTCTCTTGACTATTATTTCCATTTAAGTTTTGAAAGGACTCTACTCAGTGTGGCATACTTTCATTGACACATGAACAATAGACTTGCTACAATGATTAGCCGTATCTGCTAGGATGTCACCCACCATTCTCAATAAGCTGGCCACATGTATCGGGGAACTGTCATTGCAGGGTCTGATTCACCTGAGGTGCAGATGCAAAGCAGTGACAACTGTTGCAAGAGCACCTGCATTTATTGTGCAGAATAGAATTGGTGCATTCAGTAAGAGTAAAGGTCAACTATGGCAAGAAACATTGCTTCTGTTCCTTGTAGGAATGCCAAAATACTGACTGATCAGAATGGTTCAGCAGAGAGACAGAGAAATCCAAGCACCTAGTGTGGCACCATCAGCACTTCAAGAAGTGTCAAAAAGGAAACCATGTGCTCGATTGCTCCATTCCTTTGCTGCAGACTCACGGGCCCAGAACTACAGATTTGTGTCAAAGCTGCTCGCATTGCTGCTGCCCTTGAAGATTTTTGTAAACTTCCAGCCAAGACTTCTGATCCCGGCTGCTGCAGCAATGGCCCAGCACAGCCTTCCACATGGAAGACCGGTGAGTGTAGGAGAAAACGGGCAAAGAAATGGCACACCCACTTTTTACAAAATTAGCTCAGTATTCAGGTAAGTTTTTAAAGGTCTCAAGAGTCTCAGTGGGTGAGTGAGTGGGTAAGTGAATGGGTGGGTGAGTGAGCAGGTGAATGAGCGTGTGAGTGAAAGGGTGAGTGAGTGAGTGGGTGGGTGGGTGAGTAGGTGAATGAGTGGACATTTGAGTGAGTGGGTGAGTAAGTGAGTGAGTGAGGGAATGAGTGGGCAAATGGGCAAGTGGGTGAATGTGGATGGGTGAGTGAGTGAGTGGGCGAATGAGCGGGTAATCAGGTGTGGGGTAATCAGGTAGCCGGTTGTTGGGTGGGGTGTGTAGTCGGTTTGAGTCAGGGGGTAGATGGGTAGGGGCGTAGTTGGGTTGGTTTTGGAGGGTAGTTGGGTGGATAGCAGTTGGGTTGGCGTGGGGGGTTTGGTGTGTAGTTTAATACCTGGATGCACTTCTTGCCTCTAACCCTCCCCATTTTCCCTGGCTTGGGACCAGCACTGACACATGCTGGCTTGCCTGCACCGGTGGCCTTTTTTTGCATTCTATACCTCTCGATACAAAACCAAAGATTTCATTTACCTTTTTTTGATGGTCTTATCTATTTGTCCTTTCCTCCTCAATTACTTGTGAATGACTTTGATAAAGGACATGAGAAACATTCCAGCAATAGCTGTAAATCAGGAGGTGGAAGGGTGAAAAACTGATGGAGCTGTGGACTGACAAGTCTCCGGGTCCTGATGGACTTCATCCTAGGGTCTTAAAAGAGGTGGCTAATGAGATATTACATGCGCTGGTGTTAATTTTCCAAAATTCACTAGATTCTGGAAAGGTTCCATCAAACTGGAAAGTAGCAAATATAACCCCTCTATTCAAGAAGGGAGGAAGGCAGGAAACATAGAAACATAGGAAAAAACAGAGAATAGGAGCAGGAGTAGGTCATTCCGCCCTTCGAGCCTGCTCCGCCATTCATTATGATCATGGCTGATCATCCAACTCAATAGCCTGCTCCCGCTATCGAAACTATAGGTCAGGTACCTTGACTTCTCTCATGGGGAAGTTGTTAGAATTGATCTTTAAGGAGTTTATAGCTGGGCGCTCAGTAAAACGGAAGTTAATTGGGAAGAGTCAGCATGGTTTTGTGAAAGGGAAATCATGTTTAACCAATTTATTGGAGTTCTTTGAAGAAGCTGTTGATAAAGGGGAGCCTGTAGACATACTGTACTTGTATTTCCAGAAGGCATTTAATAAAAGGTTATTATGGAAAATAAAATCTCATGGTGTAGGGGGTAACATATTAACATGGATAGAAGATTGGCTGGCTGGCTGGCAGAAAGCGGAGAGTATAAATAGGTCTTATTCTGATTGGCAGGATGTGATGAGTGAAGGTCCACAGGGCCCTCAACTTTTTACAATTTATATCAATAACTTAGATGAGAGGAGTGAAGGCATGATAGCTAAATTTGCAGATGACACAATGATAGGTAGAAAAGTATGTTGAAGAGGACATGAGGAAGTTGCAGACAGATATAGACAGGTTGAGTGAGTGGGTAAAAAGATGGCAGATGGAGTATAATGTGGGAAAATATGAAGTTGTTCACTTTGGCAGGAAGAATACTTAAATGGAGAACAACTGCAGAATTTTGAGATGAAGAGGGATCTAGGTGTTCTAGTGCATGAGTCACTAAAGGTTAGTATGCAGGTACAGCAAGTAATCAAAGAGGCTAATGGAATGTTATCCTTTATTATGAGAGGAATTGAACATAAAAATAAGGGTGTTATGCTTCAGTTATATAGGGCATTGGTGAGACCACATCTTGAATATTGTCTGCAATTTTGGTGTCCTTATTTAAGGAAGGGTGTAAATGCGTTGGACGCGGTTCAGAGGAGGTTTACTAGATTGATACCTGGAATGAGCAGGTTGCCTTCTGAGGTAAAAACAAAAAACTGCGGATGCTGAAAATCCAAAACAAAAACAGAATTACCTGGAAAAGCTCAGCAGGTCTGGCAGCATCGGCGGAGAAGAAAAGAGTTGACGTTTCGAGTCCTCGTGACCCTTCAACAGAACTGAGTAATATTAGGAGAGGGGTGAAATACAAGCTGGTTTAAGGTGGGGGGGGGGGCGGTGTTGGGTGTGGGGAGAGAAGTAGAGGGGGTTGGTGTGGTTGTAGGCAAAAGCAGTGATAAAAGCACATCATCAAAAGATGTCACAAAGGAGTGTTTGGGCCCTTGTCGCAGAGATGTGAAGCAACATTTCACTTGCATTTCCCCCAACTTAGTCTACTGCATTCGTTGCTCCCAATGCGGTCTCCTCTACATTGGAGAGACCAAACGTAAACTGGGCGACCGCTTTGCAGAACACCTGCGGTCTGTCCGCAAGAATGACCCAAACCTCCCTGTCGCTTGCCATTTCAACACTCCACCCTGCTCTCTTGCCCACATGTCTGTCCTTGGCTTGCTGCATTGTTCCTATGAAGCCCAATGCAAACTGGAGGAACAGCACCTCATCTTCCGACTAGGCACTTTACAGCCTTCCGGATTGAATATTGAATTCAACAACTTTAGGTCTTGACCTCCCTCCCCCCTTTTCTGGTTCTTCCCTTTTCCTTTTGTTTTTTTCCAATAAATTACATAGATTTTTCTTTTTCCCTCCTATTTCCATTATTTTAAAATATTTTTTAATCTTTTATGCTCCCCCCACCCCCACTAGAGCTATACCTTGAATGCCCTACCATCCATTTTTAATTAGCACATTCGTTTAGATAATATCACCAACTTCGACACTTTTGTGTTCTTTTGTTCTGCCGTCTGTGACATCTTTTGATGATCTGCTTCTATCACTGCTTTTGCCTACAACCACACCAACCCTCTCCACTTCTCTCCCCACACCCAACCCCCCCCACCCCCAACCTTAAACCAGCTTATATTTCACCCCTCTCCTAATATTACTCAGTTCTGCTGAAGGGTCATGAGGACTCGAAACGTCAACTCTTTTCTTCTCCGCCGATGCTGCCAGACCTGCTGAGTTTTTCCAGGTAATTCTGTTTTTGTTTTGTCTTCTGAGGAAAGGCTGGGCTTGTTTCCACTGGAGCTTAGAAGAGTGAGGGGTGATTTGATTGAAGTATACAAGATCCTGAATAGTCCTGACAAGGTGGACATGGAAATGATGTTTCCTCTTGTGGGTGAGTCCAGAACTAGGGGGCACTGTTTTAAAATTAGTGGTCCCTCTTTTAAGGCAGAGATGAGGAGAAATTCTTCTCTCAGAAGATTGGCAACTTGGCAACTCTCTGCCTTCGAAGGTAGTGGAGGCTGGGTCATTGAAGGTAGAGATAGATTGATTCCCTTGCCTAACAAGAATCAAAGGTTATCAGGTGCAGATGGAAACATGGAATTCGAAACACAAGCAGATCAGCCATGACCTTATTGGATGGCAGAGCAGGCTCGAGGGGCTGAATGGCCTACTCCTGCTCCCATTTCTTATGTTCATCAGTACTCATCAAGGTCTTCTGCATTCACAATCTTGCCATTTAACATATATTTTTATTCTCTCCTTTTGGTTCCAAACTGTAATGCCTTTCAAAAATATGAGAGAATCTTTAATTAACATTAATTTGAAATTAATATCCTTAAAATTGAGGGCTCGTTGTACCATAGTTGGACAGAAGCATTCATCCTGATTTTATTCCTAAATAGCATAGTTCTAATTTTAATATGCTGGGTCTTTGAAAGACTAATCCAGAACTGGTCCCACTGCTCTGCTTGCTTTCCATAGCACTGTGGATTCCCCTGCTTCAAACATTTACCGACATTTGCCACACAAGGTGCAACGGTATCTCCTTCAACTATTATCTGGACTGATCATTCCAAGCTCCATCGGCCTTCTATTTAAGTATATGTTTCTCAACCTCACTGCTCATTCCAAGTGACTATTTAAATTTGTGGAACTCTGACTACCCAACCAGAGGAAATATTCTTTCCCGACTCAACTTATCAAAATCCTTCATAATTAAAAAAAATTTAAATCTCCTTTGCTTTCCTTGCTGCAGTGAAAATTGTCCCAGGATCACAAACCTGGCCGTGTGACTATACTTTCTCAATATTTATATCATGATGGTGAATCTACAATGCTTGTACTCCACATCTATAGTACTTTTTTATATAATGGGACACTCAAATCTGCTCACAGTGCTTTTAATAGTTGGTGAATGATTAACCTTTTACTCTTGTACTCTGGGGTCTTCTGCTGGCCTTTTTCATGATTTTATTTGTTGCATGTACACTTTCCATAACTCCATAAGGCTATAAGACATAGGAGCAGAAGTAGGCCATTCAGCCCATTGGGTCTGCTTCATCATTCAATGAGATCATGACTGATCTGATAATAGACGTATAGACGTATAGAACACAGAAACAGGCCATTCAACCCATCATGTCCTTGCCAGCCATCAAGCACCTATCTATTCTAATCCTATTTTCCAGCACTTGGCCCGTAGCCCTGTAGGTTATTGTGTTTCAAGTGCTCATCTAAATACTTCTCAAATGTTGGGAGGGACAATCCCCAACTCCACTTTCCTGCCTTTTCCCCATAACCCTTGATTCCCTTACTGATTAAAAATCTGTCTATCTCAGCCTTGAATATACTTAACAACCCAGCCTCTACAGCCCTCTGAGGTAAAGGATTCCACAGATACACTACCCTTGGAGAGAAGAAATTCCTCCTCATCTCTGTCTTAAATGGGCGAACCCTTACTCTGAGATTATGCCGTCTGATCATAGACTCTCCCGCAAGGGGAAACAACCTCTCAGCTTCTACCCTGTCAAGCCCCCTAAAAATCTTATATGTTTCAAAGCCTCTCATTCTTCTAAACTCCAGTAAGTACAGGCCCAACCTACTCAACCTCACCTCATGAGAAAATCGCTCTATACCCAGGATCAACCCAGTGAACCTTCTCTGGACTGCCTCCAATGCCAGTATATCTTTCCTTAGATAAGAGGACCAAAACTGTTCATGGCATTCTAGGTCTAACTAGTGCCTTGTATAGTTTTAGCAAAGACTTCCTTTTTTTTTATACTCCATTCCCTTTAAAATAAAGGCTAACATTCCATTTGTCTTCCCTATTACTTGCTGAGCTTGTATGTTAGCTTTTTGGGATTCATGTATGAGGACCCCCAAATCCCTTTCTGTGCTGCAGCTTTCTGCAGTCTTTCTCCATTTAAATAATATTCAGCTCCTTTATTCTTCCTGCTAAAGTGCGTAACCTCACATTTTCCCACACTATATTTCATCTGCCAAGTTTTTGCCCACTCCAACCTACCAGTATCCCTCTTTGTGTCATCTTCATCAATTGCTTTCCCACCTATTTTTGTGTCATCCGCAAACTTGGCAATAGCACATTCACTTCCCTCATCTAAGTCATTACTATAGATGGTAAATAATTGTGGCCCCATCACTGATTCCTGTGGCACTCCACTAGTTACAGGTTGCTATCCTGAAAATTCCCCCCTTATCCCAAATCTCTGTCTTCCATTAGTTAGCCAAACCACTATCCATGCTCATACAATACACCCAACACCATGGGCTCTTATCTTATTAAGTAGCCTTATGTCTGTGCCTTATTGAATGTGTTTTGGGAATCCAAATATATTGCATCTACTGGTTCCCCTTTATCTATCCTGCTTGTTACCTCCTCAGAGAAGTCTAATAAATTTATCAGACATGATTTCCCCTTCATGAAGTCATGTTGACTCTGCTTGATTATGTTATGCATTTCTAAATGCTCTGCCATTACATCCTTTATAATAGACTCTGACATTTTCCCAGTGACAGATGTTAAGCTAACTGGCCTGTAGTTACCTGTTTTTGTCTCCCTCCCTTTTTGAGTAAGGGTGTTACATTGGCAGTTCTCCAATCTTCTGAGACTTTTCCAGAATCTAAGTTTTCTTGGAAGATGCACCCACTGTCTGTGCAGCTACTTCCCTTAACAACCTGGGATGCAACCCATCAGGTCCAGGGGACTTATCGGCCTTTAGTCCCATTAGTTTCCCCAGTACTTTTTCTCTGGTGATAGTTATTGTATTTATTTCCTCCCCCAGTTTTGCCCCTTGATTACTTAGTATTTTTGGAATGCTATTAGTGTCTTCTACTCTGAAGACTGATGCAAAGTATTTATTCAACACCTCTGTCATTTCCTGTTCCCCATTATTATTCCCCCAGCCTCATTCTCTAAGGGGCCTATGTTTACTTTGGCCTCTCTCTTCCTTTTTATATATTTAAAAAAGCTCTTACTGTCTGTTTTTATATTACTTGCTAGTTTACCCTCAAAGTTTATTTTCTCACTATTTTTTTTGTCGTCGTTTGTTGGTTTTTAACACTTTCCCAATCCTCTGGTTTAGTACTAATCTTTGTCACTTTGTATGTTTTTTCTTTCAATTTGATATTACCATTAACTTCCTTGGTTAACCATAGTTGGCTTAGTCCCTTCCTAGAATCCTTCTTCCTCACTGGGATATATCTTTGTTGTGAGTCTTGAAAAATTTTCTTAAACACCTGCCATTGTTTGTCAACTCTCTTTTCTGCTACACTCCTTTCCCAGTCCACTCCAGCCAACTCTGCCCTCATTCCTTTGTAATTATCCTACTTAAGTTTAGCACAGTTGTTTCCGACCCAAGTTTCTCCCTCGCAAACTGAATGCTAAATTCTAACGCGTTATGATTGCTATTTCCTCGGGGATCTTTTACTCTGAGATCATTTATTAAACCTGCCTCATTACACATTACCAGATCCAAAATAGCCCTATCGCTGGCTGGATCCACAACTTATTGTTCTAGGAAACTGTCCCGAATACACTCTATGAATTCTTGCTCGTGGCTACCTCTGCCAATTTGATTTTCCCAATCGACATGAAGATTAAAGCCACCCATGATTAATGTACTGCATTTTTCACATGCCCTCATTATCTCCTGATTTATTCTCTGTCCTACAGTATAGCTACTGTTAGGAGGCATATAAACTACTCCCATCCCTTGTTATTTCTTACCTCCACCCATTTGGATTCTACATCTTCCAATCATAAGAACATAAGAACTAGGAGCAGGAGTAGGCAATCCAGCCCCTTGAGCCTGCCCTGCCATTCATTACGATCATGGCTGATCTCATTTCGGCCTCAGCTCCAATTTCCTGCCTCCTTCCCATAACCTTTCAACCCATTACTAATTAAAAACCTGTCTGTCTCCTCCTTAAATATATTCAGTGTCCCGGCATCCACTGCACTCTGAGGTAGTGAATTCCACAGATTCACGACCCTTTGAGAAAAGTTATTCCTCCTCATCTCTGATTTAAATCTACCACCCCTCAGCCTAAAACTATGGACTCTCGTTCTAGAATGGCCCACAAGGGGAAACGTCCGCTCCACGTCTACTTGTCTATCCCCTTTAACATCTTATATACCTCAATTAGATCTCCTCTCATCCTTCTAAACTCTAGCGAGTATAAGCCTAAACTGCTCAATCTCTCCTCATAAGACAGGCCCCGCATCTCTGGAATCAATCTAGTGAACCTCCTCTGAATCCCCTCCAGGGCAACTACATCCTTCCTCAAGTAAGGGGACCAAAACTGTGCACAGTACTCCAGGTGCGGTCTCACCAATGTCTCGTACAGTTGCAACAACACTTCCCTATTTTTATACTCTATTCCTTTAGCAATAAATGCCTAAATTCCATTTGCCTTCCTTATTACCTGCTGTACCTGCACACTAGCTTTCAGCGATTCATGCACGAGGACACCCAGATCCCTCTGCACTGAAACATTCTGAAGTTTCTCTCCATTTAAATAATAAGTCACCTTTTTATTCTTCTGTCCAAAATGTATAACCTCACACTCATCCATGTTAAACTCCATCTGCCAAATTTTGGCCCAATCACCTAACCTGTCCATATCCATTTGTAAATTTCTTATTTCTTCATTGCAACTTACTTTCCCACCTATTTTGGTGTCATCTGCAAATTTAACTATAGCACCATCTATCCCTGAATCCAAATCATTAATATAGATTGTAAATAGTTGGGGCCCAAGGACCGAACCCTGTGGCACCCCACTAGTTACAGCTTGCCATCCAGAAAAAGACCCATTTATTCCAACTCTCTGCTTTCTGTTGGTTAGCTAATCCTCTATCCAAGCTAATATATTACCCCTAACTCCGTGTGATCTTATCTTGTGTATTCATCTTTTATGCTATCATTTCTTGCTATCGTACTTATTCCATTTCACACTAACAGAGCCACCCCACCACCCTTTCCTTCCTGCCAGTCCTTTCAAACAGTCACACACCCCTGAGTACGTAGTTCCCAGCTTTGTTCTCCTTGTAATCATGTCTCCGTAATGGCTATAAGAGCATACCCATTAATCTCTATTTGTGCTGTTAATTCATTTATTTTGCTCCAAATACTAAATTCATTCAAGTAAAGGGCCATTAATTTTGCTTTTTCCCCTTTTGACCCTATTTGCTGCTGGTTTTTTATGTACCCTCTGCTCCTTCCTGTCATACTCTGGGTATCATTACCTAAATAACTGTCCTGTAATGCTGCTATAACCTTTTGCTTTGTAAGCCTACCTATCCCCTCTTCAGAACCCTCCCCTTCCCCCCTCCCAGGCTTTAGTTTATAGCCTTCACTACAGATCTAGTTATTCAAGGAATTAGGTCTCTGATTGCCAGAAATCTTCCATGTACTGTGACAGTGGAGAATCCTAGCTCTTTCCTCAAGTTTATCTGCAGTAATCACCAACTTCAACTGGGGCCAGGGAGCATTCCATCCAATGTTACCAGCCTTAGCTAAAATCCAATCCAACATATTTACAATAATTCTTTATCTAAATTACACAACAGTACGTATTTGGCTTGACATGTAATTGTTTCACTCTAACCGGATTGAAATATGATACCTGTCACAGGGACATGCTGAAAAAAACAGCTTCTCCTCCTTGATAAAACTATAGGAATTAAACCTGGATGAAAATCCCGGATGCCATATCCCTAAGAGACTGCCATCTAGTTTCTCATTGCTCAATTTCAATGACAGTAAGATTTTAAATATGACAAAGGAGAACCTACCAAAGCTGTTAAACATTGAAACACTTCATTTGCCACAAAACTGTTACCATCGCAACCCCTGCAATTTCTCTATTTATACAGAGGATGGGGCATTTTCAAATGACACCAAACTGAAGATTCTCACATTTAGCTAGAACAATTTAACATCTGTTTCCTCTAATCTGCCAGAAAGCTTTAGGTTTCCATGTCTCCATAAAAATCAAGATTTAAACTCTAAGCCAAGAAAAGTTTAAGCATCTGGTTGATCTGAATTTCCTTGACTTCAATAGAAATTGCCTCAGATGCTGCACCTTACTCTCATGAAGTCTGACCTGGAGGTAAATCCATTCACATACATCCTTATGTTTTTCAACCTTTAGTATTTACATAACCTCCAGCTTTCTGGCAAGTCCCTGGCTAAGACACTGAGTAGGTCCTTTCAGAACATTGCTAGTTTAAAAGTTCTGCAACTGAGATGTAATTATTTGATACAAGAAATGACCTGAAACCATTAACCCCTGGAGGAGCTTGACTTGTTGTATAATTACTTTCATCGAACGTACTCAAGATGCATGACCCTTTCAAGCAATTTTTCCAAATTGGTTTTTCTGAAAACATTGCTCCATCAATGCTGTTCTCCAAAAAAAAATGAGGAACAACATTGTCCAGTCTCAACCTTGGCACTAACTTCATTAGGCAATCAAAGATAAACATGTTCAGAAATTTCACATTATTACAGATTCTATATCAAAGAATAGGATCCCACCTCGATAGACACCGTCGGGAACAGTGTCGATTAAAACAGTCCTGTCGGTTGGTATTCCAAATGATTTAAAATTATTGCATTCAACAAGGCATCCATTTCAAAGCACTTGTGTACTTCTGCCATTCATTGTGTTGATTAATTTATACGACATGAATATTCCACAGATGTCTCCTGTGCTGAACCTAACAGCTTCAAGGAAAGAGTATCCTTTCATTTGTTCAGCATTCGTTTGTGATGACTGGCCTCACTGTCTCAGTGCATTTCCTTTCCTTTCTACTTGTTCTGTGTGTCTGGGATATGCACTACTTTTACTATCTCTGCACTGCTAAGATAGAGAGACATCACTATCCCTCTCTTACAATGTAGATAATTCCTACAATGCATTTATTACTACGTTTCAGATCTGGCATCGACAGACTGGGTTGTCAATGGATGATAAAGGAGAAAGGCACTGATGTCTTTGTTTAGAAGAAAAGAACTTTTATTTGGTTCTCCAAAGACTAATGGGTAAAAATGAAAATGTGATTGTACTAACGATGTTAGAGACTGTCTTACAGTATTCAAAGTATCTGAGGTTGTGGAAGAGGTTGCACAGGAGCTCTGAGCTGGATTAGCCAAGCAACACCGCCCCCCCCCGCTGAGGGTTTCTTCTGAAAGTGCTTGACAAATGCATTAGCAACAGACAATCAGGCACGATACAGCAACACTTCTACTGAATCTATTGAATTTCCTGCTTCTATCACTGTAGTTTTCCCAATTGTCCAATAGATCATGGGAATTTATCAAAAAGAGGTGTTGGTTTATATCCACAAATATCTATAAATGCACGAATGTGAAGAACTGACTAATACCAGGGTAAGACTGTATAGTGGTGACCAGATATTCCAGTTTTGCTGGGACAGTCCCGGTTTTTCATTAAACGTCCCAGTGTCCTGGTAGTTTGCTCAAAATAGCTCAAGTATCCCACTTTGCAGCTTTTCCCTCTTTATGTGAACCATTCCAAAGATTTCTGCTAGCACCTCACCTTTTCAGACAGCATCAGCATCTCTTTTCTTCCTCTCCCCTCCCTTTTACCTTGCGTGCCACTTACTGTCGGCAAACCCAAAAAGAACCCCTCTCGCCTGCGCCCTGAGAATTGGAATGGCATCTACTCACTGAAACACTCCTGCATGCACATAAACCCTTCTCACTGACATTCATAGCCAGAAACAGGAGGAATTCTTTCCTTCAAAACAGACCGGTTCTCGATGGGACAGTTTTCCACTGCATGCCCTCATTGGTTTGTTTTTCAATG